>NW_025978698.1:0-6403 GCF_021869965.1 Rhincodon typus | reverse complement strand
TATTGTCCTGTTCCACACTTCAAAACCAGAATCTGATTACAGCAAAGTAAAAAAGCATTCGGCCGCTCCCCTCGAGGGTTGGTCCCCCATTGTTTCCTTGCCAATCTGCATTTTATAATACCTTAACTCACCTAACTGCTGGCCTGTGGAGGAAATGACATTGGCATAATTTCAGACGATATGAAAGTGTTCCTTTGGATGTTGGATGCGGCAGTTGTACAAACATTCTCATATCCTCCAGTTAGAAGTAAATTCATGACCGCTGCTTTACAAGACCATTGCTTTCAATACTGCGCGACAGAGCGAAGACTGTGCTCTGTAAGGTAGGGTTTCATGCATTAGAAACTGCAATGTAATAGTTGACAGGATAGTCTGTGCATTATAAACCAAGACAATGCGACAAAACCGAGATGGAGCCAAGGGGATCATGTGCAGAAGGATGAGAGAATGCAATGCTGAATCAGACAGTGACCAGGGTGATACAGATAGAAGTGACGCAATCTGTGAGAGTGCGGTCCTTCTATGACGGTATAGAGGCGCGTGAAATGCCGAGGCTGTGAGCTCCAACCTCACCCGGAGCAGCTTTAATTGACATGGAGCAGGGATTATTGGGCATTGGGCTGTGCGAAAGGTTACTCAGCAATTTTAATCTGAAGCAAAATAGTTTTCTGCAGCACAGATATTTGTGCATTGTGGGACAATCTGTCCATGAAAATGTCTCAATTATAAAGAAAAATGTTGCAAATATTCAACTCGTCAGGAGAGAAATATGTGCAGGGAGACATGGAGGTAATGTTTTCCCTCTCTGAACTTTCTCATATGGCTGACCCTGCACTGGGTTGAATTGTGGGAAGGGCTTTTTAGCTCATTTCATATTATTCAATTTACAGCAAGCATGCACAGGTCATTTAAGTTATCTAAATTTTTGAAAGCTGACAGTAATATACAATGTTGTGATTAGGCTCGAGTTTAACTGAGGTTATGGAGGAAAAGCAGGAAAGCGGAGTTGAGATTTTTTCAGATCAGTGGTGATCTAATTGAATGGCTGCTTCCTGACGACAAACGTGTTTTATTTGGCATTGAAACTCACCAGAACAGGGGAGACTATTGAGATGAAGCGCGATGGTTATTATCGTTGCTGGTTGTTCATCTTGTGAATGTCACTGCTATTACTGCTCATGTCCCTGTTAACAACACAACACAAAGGTGAATAGTCCGACTAAGCAGTGACAGTTAAGGCACCTTTCCTCTCTTTAAGAAGCTGGAACATGGACTCTGATGTTCTCGCCGACATTAACTGATCTGAGACATTGAAAGGAATCTGGTCAGAGCTGTGCTGCTTTTGCTGTTGCCACTATCGGGAACAATAAAACGTGATTCCCTGACCGGGAATCGAACCCGGGCCGCGGCGGTGAGAGCGCCGAATCCTAACCACTAGACCACCAGGGATACTTGGAAGGGCACTTGCATCGGCACTTGCATCGTTTCTTAATGACACAGCTTCTGGCTTTCTTTTTCCACTGGCGTTCTTTCTCCTCCAAAATGATTGAATCATCGTGCTTTTACAACACGGAAAGAGGCTCAGCACCCCAGTTTCCAGCACTTGGCCCATAGCCTTGTGCGCTCTGACACAACAAATGAGGCGGAGGGGAGGAGGCGGTGCACCGGCTGTTTGAGATGCTGACATCAGCCTGTGGGAAAAAAGTCGTTGATCAAAACAGAATTTATTGGAGAAGATCGCTCTGTGTTCGGATAATGATCCGTAGCCGGGGGATATACCTCAATTATCAACTGATTAGCATAAATGTTCAACCAGAGAAGGATCATATGAGGAGAGAGAAACGGAGGTGATGTTTTCGCTCGATGATCTTCCCTGTATCGCTGACACTGTGCTGTGATAAAATCCAGAAAAAACTGTTTATCTGTTTCATAGTACTTAATTTCCCGCATGCAAATTCCTACAAGTCGTTCCAATGATCGAAATAGAATTAGATTTATCTCATTGAGCTTTTTGAACGTTGTCGTCAAATGATTGAAACAGTGAAAGTGGAAATGTGTGACTTCTGCAAGTTTGCACCATCAGTCTGTATTGGACTGTAAAGAATTTGATAGATTTGTTCCTGATTGAAGTGTTTACTGGAAGCAGGGAGCTGAGCAAGATATTGGCTAAACCAATTCAGCTCTGATAGCAGAAACAGTAAATTCCTTTCTTGCAGTACGAATGAGATTGTACAGCACGGAGAATTTTGCTGCATTGATTACGGGTTGATGGGACCAGCATCCTTTCACAAGACTAGGTTGACTATGGAATTAGGAGGGTAGCAGCCTCTACTTGCTTGTCTTTGGTTGTAATGAAGTTGCATGGAGAAGTGTAGCACTTAAGATTTATTATTACAAAAAAAAACATGGTTTTTAAAGGTGCGTCTTATTAGTCCACGTGACTTATTGAAAATTGCAAAGGAACTGAGCTGTTGTGTTTTAAACGTTAGATTGCAGAAAGTTGGTTAGCTCAGATCACTGGACGGGATTTGCGTTGCCCAGTGATGCATTTAATTCCTTCTCGAAAGTCTGTTGGGTTGGGATTTTCCCGACATTTGACTCCTAATTCAAGAATTTTATTGAATACAAAGAACGATACCTGTGATTCCGCATGAATAGTCCAGCGGTAATGCCACTAGGCCCTCGCCTCTCCGAAAGGTGGGTATTTTCCCATTGCGTGGGTAAACATCCAAAATATTTTTTTTCACTTTCTCCGTGTGTGTTGCTGTGCTATATTTGCCACAACGAACCCTGCGGCCAAAACCCCGATATCAGGAAGTCCGACATCATTGAGTGCAACTCTGTTCGAAAAACTGATCGAGGTATTTGACAAAATGGAAGGCAAGCAGTCTGGGTCTGCCCGGGTTTTGAGGCATCGTCAATGCAACAGTTTTAACAACAAACTTAGTATAGCTCTTTCTAAACTAAGTCAATTCCCTGTTGCTTCGGGAGAAAAGGCAGCAAACTGTTTCAATAACAGCTGCTTCCCATTCTGACTCCGTGCTCCCAGGACCCTGCTGTTTCTGCCGTTTCTCCTGGACCGGCGTTGGTCCATTGCCAGATGTGTTCAGCCATTTCCTTCCTCTGGCAGGCAGTGCTTTGCACTTGAACAAGAGAACGCGTATTGGGAAACTGCCCCTGTCTGCACAATACGACGATGTACAGCACCCAACTAGCAATAGAAACAGTTTGAGAGATTGCATTTAGATTGAAGGGTTGACTGTTAGCATGTGGAAAATCACTGTCGATGAAACAAATGAAACTGGCAGGTAAGCATACAAGAGTATCTGATCTCGTGGATCATTGGAGAAAATGTTAACAGGATAGGACCATTTGAAAACACCGATCCCTGGTTAATGGATCCAGCTTGCTCCCACTTCACAAGGAATGCTCTTGTCTGCTGTTTAGTGATGGCTTACTGAACGAGACAAATATTCACATGTTCATTCCACACGACAGCAACAAGACACGTTGAGGAGATGCACAATGAAGGACGGAGAAAGTTGTTAAGAGAGAGCCATCAACTCACTGAGATCAGCCAGTGATCAATTATGTAAAGTTGCCTTCTCACTGACATCAACTTATTCGAAAATTTTGTGAAACGTGCAGACGAGAAGGAGGTCACTCTGTCCAGTGTCTCTGTGCTGAAGGAGAAACGGAACACTTACCTCAGCCCACTTTCCACAATTGCAGCTGTGGATCTACAGATTATAGAACACGAGTGGAAAATCCAGGGAGGTTTTAAATGAGTTCAGTGTTTCTGTCTCATATATTTCCGGCAGTGAGTTCCATACACCTATCACCTTCTGTCTGAAAAAAAGAATGTCCTCGCCCCATAAATCTTTCTGACTCCTTTAGCATATATCCATCATCAAAATTTCCCACACATCTCTTGGTATTGTTTCCTAAATTGTGCATTCCATTACCTTGTTGGATCTCCCCAAACACATCACTTCACTCTTTCCTGGGCTTATTTCCATTCGTCATTTTTTCTGCTCGCCTGACCAGTCCATCGATATCATCTTGCAGACGACACCGACACTCTTCATTTTCAATGAAGTTCCTAAGTCTCGTGTTGCCTGCAAACTTCTTAATCATGCCTCCGATATTGATCTACAAATCATTAAACGTATCTGTAAGCCAATGGGGGACATTTCCAAGCATACTATAAAATACCAACAGGACTAGGCAAGGTAAACAAAAGATGTATGTTCCCGATCAGAGGGTCCAAAACCAGCGATCACAGTTTGAGGATAAGCTATAGCCATATAGGAATGAGGTGAGGGGAATATCATCACCAGAAAACAATGAACCTGAAGAATTCTGTGCTTCACAAAGCGGTTGAAGCTAAAACATTGATTATTTTTACAAGAAGTAGTTAGTTATGGTTCTTAGGGCTCAAGGGACAAAAGGATATGGGATGAAAAGTGAAACAGGGTACTGAGTTGGGTGATCTCTATGATCATATTGAATAATGGAACAGGCTGGAAGGACCGACTGACCTCTTCCTGTTACAATGTCTCTACGTCTGTCACGTATATCACGTGACCTTGCACAGAGCCTGTTGAAACAACACTGGAAACAGATTATCAGTGACAAAAACAACCATCAACAATAATCCGTTGTTTCTTGCTGAAAATTTGTATCTGATTAGTGCGGTGCTCTAACACTAATTTCACTCTTCTTTGAGAGATATATGGAAATAGCTGTGTATTCTTCAACGTCGAAACGGTAATGACAGTTGGTGCAGTGAGGGTCATGTCATGGAATGAAAAGCTCCATGACAGCGGGGATGTAAAATTGTCTATGAAGAGTTGTTTTCCAGATTTGAGAACAGTGCACAATGTTATTAAAAGGAGTCCTATTGAGACCACCTCTCTTCTGAACAGATATTAATGAGCCGCAGACAATTTCGAAATCCTAAATAAGATAAAAACGCATAGAGTCAGAGAGCACAGAAACTCTACCGTATACACAGAGACCATTCGGCCCATTGAGGCTGTACAGACCCTCGAAGTAAAACAAAATTGCTGGAAAAGCTCAGCAAGTCTGTAGCATCTGCGAAGAAAAACTCAGAGTTAACTGGAGGGTCCGGTGACCCTTCCTCAGACCCGAGAACTTTCCGTAAACGTGTATTTACCACGGCTGAACTATCTGGTCCGCACATCCCTGCACTCTAGGGCAATTTCCAATGGCCAATTCACCTAATCTGCATATGTTCTACCTGTGAGAAGAAATCTCAACGGAGACAAGGGGAGAAGGCACAAACTCCACACAGGCATCACCCAAGGTTGAATCAAAAATGCTTCGAGTCTCCCTGGCTGGGAATTGATTCGTGGTCTCCCGCGTGACAGGCGGGGATACTAACTGCTATACTACCAAGGATGGTGCGTGCACCACCCGACCCCCCCGCCACCCCCGCCACCCCCGAGCACCCTAAGTGTGCATTAGGCAAATAAAACTGCTTTACTATCCTAATTCTATTTTCCATCGCTTGGCCCATAGTCTTGTATGCCTTGGCATCACAAATTCACCTCTGAATGCTTCTTAAAACTACTAGGATATCCGCCACGAGGACACTTACAGACAGTGGCTTCCACTTTCCAAACACGCACTGGCTGAGAAAAAGTTTTCTGCCCATCCCCTCAAACCTTCCGACATCTTACTTTAAATCTCTGCCCCGCTTTTGATCGATCTTGCCATGAAGAGAAAACGTTTCTTTCAGTCGACTCTATCAATAACACTCATTGTTTTATACACCTCAATCTTGTCTCCTCTAAATCTACATTGCTCTAAGGAAAACAAACCCAGTCTGTCCAATCTCTCTTCATAACTGAAACTCTTCAGCCCAGACCACATCCTGGTAAATCTCTTCTGCGTCTTTTCCAGTGCTATCACATCCTGCTGTAATGTGAATTTGCAGAACTGCACACAATACTCTCGCTATAGCCGAATTAACAAATGAAATAAATGACGCAGAAACCACAGGAAATGGTCTTTTCATCGAAGTCTGTTCTGATCAATGTTGTTCTGTGTCCTTTTCCTGAGTCTGATCCTCCAATAATCACTGGCGCATGTCAGGAAAAAGCTGCTACATGATGTTTGGTCTCACAATCACAGTATCTAAGTGGATCGACTGTTTTGAAGGTTTCATTAGTAAGTCTGGAGCACATTCACTCATCGAGAGTGACCGTAGCAGGACAGACCAAACGGTGTCAATGTAAAAATGAGTGTTAGATTGCGCAGTGCCTCCGTGAAGTGATCAGAGGAAGGTAAAGGATAGTTGGTAATTGTGGAACGGAGAGCAATCTCTAAGACAACAAGGTGCAGGGCTGGATGAACACAGCAGGCCAAGCAGCATCAT
>NW_025978697.1:0-6403 GCF_021869965.1 Rhincodon typus | reverse complement strand
TTGTCACTGTCGGAGTATTGTATTAGCACTGTTGGAGTATTGTATTAACACTTTCGAAAGATTGTATTGGCACTGTCGGAGTATTGTATTGTCACTGTCGGAGTACTGTATTAGCACTGTGGGAGTATTGTACTAGCACTGTCGGAGTACTGGATTAGCACTGTGGGAGTATTGTATTGGCACTGTCTGAGTATTGTATTAGCACTGTCGGAGCATTGTATTAGCACTGTCGGAGTATTTTATTGGCACTTTCAGAGGATTGTATTAGCACTGTTGGAGTATTGTATTAGCACTGTCGAAGGATTTTATTGGCACTGTCGGAGTATTGCATTGGCACTGTCGGCGTATTGTATTGGCACTGTCGGAGTATTGTATTGGCACTCTCGGAGTATTGTATGGGCACTGTCGGAGTATTGTATTGGCACTGTTGGCGTATTGTATTGGCACTGTCAGAGTATTCTATTAGCACTGTCGGAGTATTCTATTGGCACTGTCGGAGTATTGTATTAGCACTGTCGGAGTACTGTATTCGCACGGTTGGAGTATTGTATTAGCACTGTCCGAGTATTGTATTAACACTGTCAGAGTATTGTATTGGCACTGTCAGAGTATTGTATTAGCATTGTCAGAGCATTGTATTAGCACCGTCGCAGCGTTCTGTAAGCACTGTCTGGGTGTTGTATTGGCACTTTCGGAGTATTGTATTGGCACTATCAGAGTATTGTATTGGCACTGTCGGAGTATTGTATTGGCACTTACGGAATATTGTATTACCACTGTCAGTACATTGTATTAGCACTGTCAGTATGTTGTATTAGCACTGTCGGGGTGTTGTGTTGGCACTGTCGGAGTATTGTATTAGCACTGTTGGAGTATTGTGTTAGCACTGTCGGAGTATTGTATTGGCACTTACGGAGTATTGTATTACCACTGTCGGTACGTTGTATTAGCACTGTCGGGGTGTTGTATTGGCGCTGTCGGAGTATTGTATTAGCACTGTCGGAGTATTGTATTAACACTGTTGGAGTATTGCATTAGCACTGTCGGAGTATTCTATTACCACTTTGGGAGGTATTGTTTTAGCACTGTTGGAGTAATATATTGGCACTGTTGGAGTATTGTATTGTCAATGTCGGAGTATTGGGTTAGCACTGTTGGAGTACTCTTCGCACTGTGGGAGTATTGTATTGGCACTGTCGGAGTATTGTATTAGCACTGTCGGAGTATTGTATTGGCACTGTCGAAGTATTGTATTACCACTATGGGAGGTATTGTTTTAGCACTGTCGGAGTAATGTATTGGCACTGTTGGAGTATTGTATTGGCACTTTCAGAGTACTAGCACTCTCGGCGTGTTGTATTGGCACTTTCGGAGTGTTGTATTGGCACAGACGTAGTGTTGTCTTGGCACTGTCAGAGTATTGTGTTAGCACTGTCGGAGTATTGTGTTAGCACTGTCATAGTATTATGCTGGCACTGTCGGAGTGTTTCATTAGCACTGTCAGTGTATTGTATTAGCACTGTCGGAGTACTGTATTCACACTTTCGGGGTGTTGTATTGGCACTATCGGAGTATTGTATTAGCACTGTCGAAGTATTGTATTGGCACTGTCGGAGTATTTATTAGCACTGTCGTATTGTTGTATTAGCACAGTCGGAGTATTGTATTAGCACTGTCAGAGTACTGTATTAGGACTGTGGAAGTATTGTATTGGCACTGTGGGAGTTTTGTATTGGCACTGTCGGAGTATTGTATTAGCATTCTCAGAGCATTGTATTAGCACTGTTGGAGCGTTGTATTAGGAATGTCGGGGTGTTGTATTGGCACTGTCCGAGTGTTGTATTAGCACTGTTAGAGTATTGTATTAGCAGTGTCAGAGTATTGTATTAGCACTGTCGGAGTATTGTATTTGCACTGTTGTAGTATTGTATTGGCACTTTCGGAAGGTTGTATTGGCACTGTTGGAGTATTGTATTGTCACTGTCGGAATGTTGTATTGGCACTGTCGGAGTATTGTATTGTCACTATCTGGGTGTTGCATTCGCACAGTCGGAGTATTGTATTAGCACTGTGGGAGTATTGTATTAGCACTGTCGGAGTAATGTATTGGCACTGTTGGAGTATTGTATTAGCACTCTCGGAGTGTTGTATTGGCACTTTTGGTGTGTTGTATTGGCATTGTCGTAGTGTTGTATTGACACTGTCGGACTATTGTATCAGCACTGTCGGAGTATTGTATTGTCACGGTCGGAGCATTGTATTAGCACTGTCGGTGTATTGTATTAACACTGTCAGAGTATTATATTAGCACTGTTGGAGTATTGTATTAGCACTGTTGGAGTATTGTATTAGCACTGTCGGAATATTGTATTAGCACTGTCGGAGCATTGTATTAGCACTGTCGGAGTATTGTATTGGCACTGTCAGAGTATTATATTAGCATTGTTGGAGTATTGTATTAATACTGTGGCAATATTTTATTGGCACTGTCCGAGTATTAGGTTGGCAGTGTTGGAGTATTGTACTGGCTGAGAATGGAGTGCCCAAGTTTAATTCAGTTAACACAACCGCTGTTGTATGTCCTTTGACATTTGACCTGGCAAGAGAGGTTTCCTGAATAATCTTTATGGTTGACAGTAGAAGTGTGACCCCAGCACAGTTTTCATCAACAGCGGAAAAAACTTGCCTCCTGTGCTGCCCTTTCAATTCCAACAATGTATCCCATTCACTTGTTTTCGTTGTGTTCCAAACTTGTGATTAGTTGGAACCGTGACAGAAACTAAGACTGAAATATTAATGTTTAGAACAAAATTGAAAACTGATATGTCCTGCTTAAACCGTGATGTCATGTACAAGTTCCAGTCTGTGAACTGAGAGGTCAGATTGATATATGCTTTACTTTTATATTCGCTTAGCAATATTTTTCTGAGTGTGATTGCAACATCTACGTTTACAGCTGACGGTGTTGGTCTAGGCCCCAGTGCAACAATTGGGGATGGTTGATTAAAATAATTCTTTTCACCACATGCATTGAACTCCCACAGCAGATTGAGAGGGAGTGAAATCACATGTGTTTATCACAGAGCGACCTAGCCAATGCAGAGTGTTTGGAGAGCTGCATGCCTTCACTTGTGTCTGAGAAAGCAGACTTCCACAGCGATGCAGATGAAACTTTTCAGACATTACATCGTTCTTCACATCTGCTAATCCTGCCCAGCTTCACCCATCCTTCTGTGCCTTTTGTTGCGCCTGGACGTGAGCATGCCGAAATGGGAATTTGCCGAGGCTTGAGAATGCACAGGGCTCCAGAGACAGAGCAGGGGGGCGGGATAGTGTGGAGAACCATTTCAAAAGGGCAGCCAGCATGGACAATAAGTCAAATAGTCTCCTTCTCTCGTGCTTCGTTTTCTGATTCAGTCATGTCGGAGAGACACAGTTGAAACTCATTTTTAAATGAACATCAGTGAGAAGAACAGTGACAGCCCCTGCAATAAAAACTGAAAGAACTGAGGATGCTGTAAATCAGGAACAAAAACGGAAGTTGCTGGTAAAGCTCAGTAGGTCAGAAAATCAGAGTTAACATTTCGGGTCCGGTGACCCTTCCTCAGAACTGAGGACATTGCTTTGTCATAATCAGTTCTGAGGAAGAGTCACCGGACCTGAAATGTTAACGCTGATTTTTTTTTTTCTTCACAGATGCTGCCAGGCCTGCTGAGCTTTTCCAGCAACTTTTATGTTTTTTGTTACAGCCCCTGCAATGTTAAGCCAGGCATAGGAGCAAATTACTGCAGACGCTGGGATCTGTACTGAAAACAAAAAGTGCTGGAGATCACAGCGGGTCAGGCAGCTTCCATGGAGAGAGAGCAGCCTAACGTTTCAAGTCTAGATGACTCCTGACGTGAAGTGTGGAGGGGACAGCATTTGTGCAATAGTCAGGCTGGGGGGTGGGAGCGAGGTTTGGACTCCTGTGGAAGAAAGGATGTTGATAGTTCTGATTAAGTGATTGCAATGTGAGAATGGGAGAACAATGGTGTGTCTAATTGCTAGACTGGAAACAATAGATACTCCCACTGGGATGGGGCAAAGGGAGAGAGGACATGGTGACAGAGAATGGAATAAGTCAAACTGAAGAAACGGGAAGGAATGGGAGTGGTTCACAATTTTGGTGTTGAACTCAATGTTGAGCCCAAAAGGTTGTAAAGTGCCTAGTCTGAAGATGAGATGTTGCTCCTTCAGTTTTCACTGGAGCACTACAGTATGCTGAGGACACACAAATGGGCGTGCGAGTAGGGCGCTGTGTTAAAATAACCGGCTACAGGAAGGTTAGGGTCATGCTTGTGCACGGACTGGAGGTGTTCTGCAAAGCGGTCACCCATCCTGTATTTGGTTTCTCCAGTGTAGAGTAGGCCACATTGGGTGTAGCGAATACAACAGACAAGTTTGGAGGGGGTACAGGTGAAATGCTGTTTACAATTCTGGTCGCCCTGCTGTAGGAAGGATGTTATTAAACTGGAAATGGTGCAAAAAAATAGATTTACAAGGATGTTACTGAGACTGGAAGGTTTGAGTTATAAGGGGAGTTTGGATAGGCTGGGACCTTATTTCCCTGGAGAAGGTGGAAGGGAGACCTTATAGAGATTTATAAAATCATGAGGGGCATAGATAAGGTGAAGGGCCAAGGTCTTTTTCCCCAGGGCAGGGGAGTCCAAAACTAGAGAGCATAGGTTTAAGGTGAGAGGGGAAAGATTTGAAAAGGACCTGAGGGGCAATGTTTTCACACAGAGGGTGGTGCGTGTATGGAATGAGCTGCCAGAGGAAGTGGTGGTGGCTGGTACAATTACAACATTTAAAAGACGTTTGGATGGGTGTATAAATAGGAAAGGTTTAGAGGGACGTGGGCCGAATGCAGGCAAATGGAAGTAGTTCAGTTTGGGAAACCTGGTCAGCTTTGGTCGAGTTGGGCCGAAGGGCCTGTTTCCGTACTGTGTGACGCTAAAACACGACTTGAAATCGAAGGAGGCTGTTCCATTCATTCCTGTAAATGTTTCAGTCTTTGTAGTACGGTGTCAGCCTGAAATTACTGCAATATTTATTGAGCGGTTACTGACTCCTCTCACATCCTGAGCGTAGGCATCTCATCAAAGGTATCAGCAAGGAATTTAATTGATCTGAATTGCAGGAATTAGTAATGCCTACTCAACATGAAACCTGTGACGATATCATTTAGCCACATTCATGCTTGGTTTGCCCTGTCAGGCCCCAGTAACAGAGCAGCCTAATTATCTTTTCTCCGATATTGACTTTCAGTCTTCATTGTAACATTGCAAAGCTGTAAGTAATTGGAAACATTACCATAATCTTCAGACTCTGTGACTCTCATGCGTTACGTATGTGGGAAGGAAATCTAAATTCATCTCTGGTGTCAGCAAGAGAGACTAACACTGTTATTCCACCAACAGTTTCATTACAAAAAAACCAAAAATTAATATCAACCTGTTCAAGGATGTTACTCACACACCTCCAGATCAGGTGAGATTTGAACCCTAACGTCCTAGCTCAGGGGTATGGACACTACCACATGAGTCCTATGTAATAATGGTTGATTTTTTTCCTAATCCGAGTACTGCTTCACTAAGACGCGTGGAGGAGGCTGAGGGGTGACCTTATAGGGGCTTATAAAATCATGAGGGGTATAGATAAGGTGAATGGCAGGTGTTTTTTTTTTACCCTTAGGGTGGGGGATTTCAAGACTAGGGGGCATATTTTTAAGGTGAAAGGAGAAAGATTTAAAAAAAAACATGAGGGGCAACTTTTTTTACACGGAGAGTGGTTCGTGTGTGGGAATGAACTTCCTGAGGAAGTGGTGGATGCAAGTACAGTTACAACATTTCAAAGACATTTGGATAAGGTCATGAATAGGAAAGGTTCGGAGGGCTATGGACCAAGTGCAGGCAGGTGGGACTAGTCTAGTTCAGGATTATGGTCAGTATGGACTGGTTGGACCGAAGGGTCTGTTTCTGTGAAGTTATGACTCTGTGACCTGAACAGGCGGGTATTTAGAGCCTGGCCGGAGGATCTACAAACCCAGAATGGAGGCAGGCCATTTGGGACTGGGATGAGGAGGAATACTTTCACTCTGAGGGCAGTGGAATTCTCTACCCCAGAGGCCCATGGAGGCTCAGTCACTGGGTAGGTTTGGAAGGGGATAGATTTTGATATGTTAATAAGGACAAAACAATGGTGGGGAAAACTAGTGTTGAGTTAGGTGATCAGCCATGATGTAGAATGGTGGGGTAGAATGCTGAATGGCCTACTCGAGCTCGTATAGGGCCTTGGTTTGATATGCCATCTGAAAGTGCTGTTAAAGGATCTTTGGTGAATCTCTGCAGTGCATCTTGTAGAT
>NW_025978696.1:0-6404 GCF_021869965.1 Rhincodon typus | reverse complement strand
TAAAAATCACAGTCGTGTTTTCCTGGAGTTGAGCAGTTATGAGGAGCTGCAACTGACCTATATAAACTGAAATCCCACCAATCGCATGTGAAGTTGACACAGTGGGGAGGAAGAAATCTGAATCAAAAAACTTTGACCCAACTTTTTCAGTTTGTAAATTTTTCTCTGAACGGTTCTGATGAAAAGTCATCAAGCTGAAACATTAAATCTCTCTCTACAAACAGTGTTCATCCCATTGTGTTTTCTGATTTTATTTCCAGTTCAACGTATCTGCAGTATTTTGCTTTTATGATAATTGGTTATATCAAATAAGTAGATAATTGATGCATTGAAAGACCATCACATAAGCAGTTGCTGAATTGTGATTATCATCTGAAGAGTTTCTCTGGAATATCATAGGAACAGGAACAGACCATGCAACTCTTTTCACCATTCAATATGAACATAGCTGACTATTAGCTTTGTCTCCATTTTCTTGCCACTACTCATATCCCAAAGAGACCAAAAATTCTGTCTGTCTCAGTCTTAAATCTATTCAATGAGGGTGCCTCCAATTAACCCTCTGAGATATAGAATTCCAGAAGGTCAAAGCCATTGGTGCAGAAACATGTCCTCATCTCAGCCTGAACTGATCAGCCCTTACCCTGAGATAGAATCATGGAATCCGTACAGTGTGGAAGCAGGCCATTCACCATATCGAGTCCACATTGACACTCCAAAGAGCATTCCAACCAGACCCACACCCCCTACCCTTTCCCTACATTGACCATGGCTAGCTCACCCAGCCTGCACAACCCCCGGACACTGCAGAGTAATTTATCATGGCCAATGCACCCGAACCTACATATATTTGGATTGTGAGAGGAAACCGGAGCACCCAGAGGAGACCACACAGACATGGGGAGAATGTGCAAACTCCACACACCCAAGGGTGAAGTTGAACTCATGTCCATGGCTCTTTGAGAGAGTGGTGATGACTACTATGTTACCATGCCTCCACTAGAGCTTTGAAAGTTGCTGGTTATAGATGTTTTTAAACAACCTGCTCAAATGTGTTGTGAAGCATCTCTGAAGCAGATGGGACCTGAATCCAGAACCTTCTAGCTCAAAGGTAAGGATGTTATCATTGCACCAGAAGGACACAGTTCTGACCTGACGACACATGCAATCAGTTGCTTCAGGAAACGTTGACTCAATGGTTAGCACTGCTGCCTCACAGTGCTAGGGACCTGGGTTCAATTCCACCCTTGGGCGACTGTCTGTGTGGAGTTTGCACATTCTCCTTGTGTCTGCGTGGGTTTCCTCTGGGTATTCCAGTTTCCTCCCACAGTCCAAAGATGTGCAGGCTTGGTGGATTGGCCATGCTAAATTGCCCCTAGTGTTCAGGGATGTGCAGATTAGGGGGATGTGTCTGGGTGGGATGCTCCAAGGGTCAGTGTAGACTTGTTGGGCCAAAGGGCCTGTTTCCACGCTGTAGGGATTCTATGATTTTTTAAAACCATTGTTTTTGGTATGTGGGCCCTGCTGTACATTATCAACCAATACAATGGTAGCAGTAGAGGCCTGAAAGTGGCATCAGGTCAATTTCAGCCTCTGCTGCATTTCTCAGGGTAAGGGCAGATTGGTTGAGATAGGGAAATGTTCTGCACCAAGTGTTTAAAACTCTTTAAATTTGTCTTATAAGTAATTAAACTGGTTTACTCGATTTTATCTTTATTTCTTTGGCTTAATAAACTTACGTATTCTTGTTAAAATGAAATCTGCAATGTTGTCTTACATTGAGAGAACACCTTCATAAAACCAAAACAAGAAAAGATCCATCCAGCCAGGTTTCAGTCTGGTATCTGACCTGTCCAGTAATTACGTCAAATGGGATCGTAACATAATCATTCATTGACAGTAAAAATTTGTTTCTGACCCGGATTAGAAGCTAATGAAAAAAAAGGACTGTGGTAAAATAATTAATATGTTAATGAATTTTTGAGATCAGTTTTTGGTAACAATTAATGATAAATTTCTGAGGATGAGTTGACATCCAGTTTTACAGGTAAATGAATACTGATCTTGACTTTCTCATTATTAATGACCTCAAAATACATGCTTGCTAATTATTTGAATGACATTACCCATGGCAATGTAAAGCTTTCATCTGAATATAACATAATCATATCAAAAAGTGAACAGGATATCCAGTAGAGCACAAATCTCGATCATACTCTGTCAACATGACTATAACTTTGCAACTCTTACTTGAGTTTTCACCCTGCCCGGTTGATCACCTATAAATACAAAGTTGAAAGAAGATACGTGTGTAGATATGAAGATCTTCCATCTCACTGAGAAAGAATCTGATTAATCTACATCCAAAAATCTGCACTGAAAACTCTGCGCATATTTTGATAGCCATGAAAAATTCCCATACAGCAGTGAGATAATTCACAGCATTCTAAATGCAATTGTTAAGTCAACTTATCTCCCATAATTATTTTGTTTAATTTTAAAGATTTCCGTCCTCACAGAAAAAATCAGTTTTACATACAGACTGAACAATTAACAAATGTGTGAAAACATTGGCTGTACCCAACTTCAGTGATGGATTTAACAAGGTCCAGATGAGGATTTTAATGTTACAAGCATACTTCAATATTGACCTCCTTGTAATTTCAATAAAAGGATCGCTTCAATGGAACTGAGAGAAATATAACGTCTTACACAATTGTCTACCACTCATAACTTTATTCTCATTTCATAAACTGCTACTTTTTTCACCAAAATCTTCTTCATTATATAACAATTTTCCTTTGAGTCACATCAACAACTGCTTTGATGTCTTCTCCTGTTTCACCTGCAGATTTAGGAATACTTTTAGAACTCTGATTCTTTAATGTCTTGACATTTTTTGAAGGAACTGCCTCTCACAGCTACCCTGCTGCATCCTGTCTGAATGATAAAAGGAGTTATTCTGGAGAATTATATAAAGATCAGAAAGCAAATTGGAGAAGTGTTATCACGTACTTGAGGTTGTGAAAAGAATACTTATACTCAAGAATGAAGTCAAAATTATTCTTCGGAAACCTAAAGCTGATGTTGAGAGATAGTTATCCATGTTGTTTATCAAATTGATTTCGGAAGCACAGCCCATGATAACGCCCACTGACTTGGGCATGTTAGTATGATTTGTAACTGGTCAAATTAGTTAACGTGGCAAGTGGACAGATTGGATATTCCGCTCCCTTGCCACGATGAGAGAGGGCTGGAATTTCCATGAATTGTCCTTCAATTGATGTGGATGAACCTGCCAAAACCGTCCGTTCCAGGGCTTTAGCAAACCTTACCCAGCAATAACACTATAGCATGTCAGCTAACCCATCCCAGAGGTAGCTTCTGTGACACATCAGTTAACTTACTCCTGGGCTAAAGTACTGGCCCATCATAGAATACCTACAGTTTGGAAGCAGGCCATTCGGCCCATGAAGCCCACACTCACCCTCTGAAGAGCACCCCACCCAGACCCAGCCTGCCGCCCTATCCCTGCAACCCTGCATTTCCCCTGGCTAACCAACATTGCCTGCACATCCCTGGACACTACGGGCAATTTAGCATGGCCAATCCACTGAACCTCCACGTCTTTGGACTGTGGGAGGAAACTGGAGCACCTGGAGGAAACCCATGCAGACGCAGGGACAACATGTAAACTCCACATAGACAGTCAGTGGAATCGAACCCAGGTCCCTGGCACTGTAAGCCACCATGCCATGCCACTTTTAAGTCACATTTTATCCACTTCTATTGTAACGTCATGGTACATCAACTAGCCTACCCCATGGGTATCCTCTTAGACATGTCAGATAACCTGTTGCTGGGGTAATGTCTTGTCACATCAGCTTGCCAATCCCATCGCTTATAGTTTGTCACAGCAGCCTGCCTACCTCAGGGGTTACATTGTACTGTGTCAACTTGCCCATCCCTGGGTTACATTATTCCATATCAGACTGCCCACCCCAGTTGTATGCCACTCTCAGAAATCTTGTTGGGTCAGGTCCATTAGGAGGTGAATGCTTGAGCCAAAGCTGGATGTAAGGGCTCAATCCTCCTCCTAGTAGTGACTGTAATGAGGTCAGCCAGGTGGACCTCATAGAATATGAATTCCCTGATTAGGCCTGTTAACCTGACATGTAGAAAGGGGATTGTCAGAGATACTGACACCCTGGTACCTGACTCTGAATGAGGCAGCACTATAGTCAAGGACTGTTCTTATGTAAA
Organism: Rhincodon typus; assembly: GCF_021869965.1. Classification (NCBI taxonomy): domain Eukaryota; kingdom Metazoa; phylum Chordata; class Chondrichthyes; order Orectolobiformes; family Rhincodontidae; genus Rhincodon; species Rhincodon typus. The sequence goes on along the minus strand of NW_025978696.1, from coordinate 2,141 downwards.
CAAAGGGTGACTCAGTAATGGGATGCTTGACTCTGTGGAGTTATTTCACACCCAATTAGAAATCCTGGAAAATCCCAAGCAGTGAAATATGAGGGGAGTCCTGCTGGCACAGGTTTCCAACGTGGCTTCCGCTGCCTCGTTCACAAAAACTGACCTTCTTCAGAAGGTGAAAGAAAGAGGAAATTCACTTGTAATGTGCTTTGGAACAGTGAGCTCCTTTCTCATTTGTAATCAAGAGAGCTTATGAATAAGTGGCACATAGCATGAGAATTGGAATGAAAGCCCACACTACAGGAGGTATCCACCTTTAGATTCAGCAGTTGCTGATGTACCATCAAGACAGTGCTAACCATTGGTGTGAACATTGATTTCAAAATGTTCCAGTAGCAGCGCCTAAGCATCTCTGTGTATCTCAGAGAGAAACAAAGAGGTGCTGTTTCTACTGCAAGAACAGACAGTGCTGGAGAAACTCAGCTCCCATGGCTACCTTGTCTTTACATTCTCACACCCTGCTTCCTGTAAGGACTCCATCCCATTCTCCCAGTTTCTCTGTCTCTGTCGCATCTGTCCTGACGAGGGGGCATCCAAAATGTCCAACTTTTCCCTCAACTGCGGATTCCCTGCCACTGTAGTTGAAAAGGCCCTCAGCCATGGCTGGTCCATCTCACATACTTCTGTTCTCGCCCCCTCTCTTCCCTCACACAACAGAGATAGGGTCCCTCGTTTCCTTACCTACCATCCTACCAACCTCCACACCGATAGGATCATTAGCTGCCATTTCCATCACATCCAGTTGGATGCTACCACCAGATGGATATGACCCTCCCCTCCCTTGTCAGCCTCCCACAGGGACCATTCCCCATGGGACATCCTGGTCCACGCTTTGTTCAGTCCTAACAACCCCCTACAGCCCCACAGCACCTTCCCATGCATTCACAGAAGGTGTAACACCTGCCCATTTATTTCTATGTTCCTCACAATCCAGGTGAAGCAGCACTTTACCTTCACTTCACATAACCTACTGTAGTTGCTGCTCAGTATGTGGTCTCCTCTGCACTGCAGATTGAGTGACTACTTTGTAGTACGTCTCCACTATGCCTATAAAAATGAGATTCCAGTTGTCTGCCATTTCAACACACCACCACTGGCCAACATCTCTGTCTCAGGCTTGCTGCAGTCCTCCAGTGAAATTCAGTGCAAGTTGGAGGAAGAGCACCTCATCTTTTTCCGAGGCACCTTACAGCCTTTGGGACTCAACACTGAGTTTAACACTGAGCACCCTCCTCCATATTCATTACCTACGCCTACATGTTCTGTATGCGTTGCTCTCAGAGCAGCCAAGCCATTTTCATCCATTCACACTCCCCATTGGCACCCATTCCACATTTACTTCTTGTCAGCTTACCATTAGCAATCTTTTTGATTGCTTTCCTTCTCTCTCTCTCTCTTTCTCTCTGCGCACCATCTCCATTTATTCCACTCAATCTTACTCCATCCCTCTCCATACCTCAAACCCTCTAACCTTGCAATATCATTTCCTAGCTGCTTTGAGTTCTGGTGAAGAGTCACTGACCCAAAATATTAACTCGGTTTCTCTCTCCACAGATGCTGCCAGACCTGCTACGTTTCTCTAGCACTTTCTGTTTCTCTATCAGGTCTCCAGCATCCACAGTCAGTAAACGTGGAGCTGGAAAAGCACAGCAGGTCAGACAGCATCTGAGGAGCAGGAAAGTCAGATGTTTTGGGCCGAAACCCTTCATCAGGACTGGGGAGAGGGAAGGAAGCCCAGAAATAATTAGAAGGAGGTGGGTAGGGCTGGGGAAAGGGTAGGTGGGATGCAGGTAGGGGAAGATTGTGATTGGTCAGTGGGAAGGGTGGAGTGGATGGGTGAGATGGAAGAAGGACAGTTTAGGTCAGGTCAGGGAGGCAAGGAGGAGGGGGAAGGCTGGACATGGGATAAGGCTGGGGGTGAAGGGATTTTGAACCTGATGAAGTCAATATTAAATCATTTGGGCTGTAAGTTCCCAAGGCAAAATATGAGGTGAAAAAACAAAGTTGCTGGAAAAACTCAGCAGGTCTGGCAGCATCTGTGAAGGAAAAGACAGAGTTAACGTTTCGGGTCCGGTGACCCTTCCTCAGAA
>NW_025978695.1:0-6404 GCF_021869965.1 Rhincodon typus | reverse complement strand
TTGTCACTGTCGGAGTATTGTATTAGCACTGTTGGAGTATTGTATTAACACTTTCGAAAGATTGTATTGGCACTGTCGGAGTATTGTATTGTCACTGTCGGAGTACTGTATTAGCACTGTGGGAGTATTGTACTAGCACTGTCGGAGTACTGGATTAGCACTGTGGGAGTATTGTATTGGCACTGTCTGAGTATTGTATTAGCACTGTCGGAGCATTGTATTAGCACTGTCGGAGTATTTTATTGGCACTTTCAGAGGATTGTATTAGCACTGTTGGAGTATTGTATTAGCACTGTCGAAGGATTTTATTGGCACTGTCGGAGTATTGCATTGGCACTGTCGGCGTATTGTATTGGCACTGTCGGAGTATTGTATTGGCACTCTCGGAGTATTGTATGGGCACTGTCGGAGTATTGTATTGGCACTGTTGGCGTATTGTATTGGCACTGTCAGAGTATTCTATTAGCACTGTCGGAGTATTCTATTGGCACTGTCGGAGTATTGTATTAGCACTGTCGGAGTACTGTATTCGCACGGTTGGAGTATTGTATTAGCACTGTCCGAGTATTGTATTAACACTGTCAGAGTATTGTATTGGCACTGTCAGAGTATTGTATTAGCATTGTCAGAGCATTGTATTAGCACCGTCGCAGCGTTCTGTAAGCACTGTCTGGGTGTTGTATTGGCACTTTCGGAGTATTGTATTGGCACTATCAGAGTATTGTATTGGCACTGTCGGAGTATTGTATTGGCACTTACGGAATATTGTATTACCACTGTTAGTACATTGTATTAGCACTGTCAGTATGTTGTATTAGCACTGTCGGGGTGTTGTGTTGGCACTGTCGGAGTATTGTATTAGCACTGTTGGAGTATTGTGTTAGCACTGTCGGAGTATTGTATTGGCACTTACGGAGTATTGTATTACCACTGTCGGTACGTTGTATTAGCACTGTCGGGGTGTTGTATTGGCGCTGTCGGAGTATTGTATTAGCACTGTCGGAGTATTGTATTAACACTGTTGGAGTATTGCATTAGCACTGTCGGAGTATTCTATTACCACTTTGGGAGGTATTGTTTTAGCACTGTTGGAGTAATATATTGGCACTGTTGGAGTATTGTATTGTCAATGTCGGAGTATTGGGTTAGCACTGTTGGAGTACTCTTCGCACTGTGGGAGTATTGTATTGGCACTGTCGGAGTATTGTATTAGCACTGTCGGAGTATTGTATTGGCACTGTCGAAGTATTGTATTACCACTATGGGAGGTATTGTTTTAGCACTGTCGGAGTAATGTATTGGCACTGTTGGAGTATTGTATTGGCACTTTCAGAGTACTAGCACTCTCGGCGTGTTGTATTGGCACTTTCGGAGTGTTGTATTGGCACAGACGTAGTGTTGTCTTGGCACTGTCAGAGTATTGTGTTAGCACTGTCGGAGTATTGTGTTAGCACTGTCATAGTATTATGCTGGCACTGTCGGAGTGTTTCATTAGCACTGTCAGTGTATTGTATTAGCACTGTCGGAGTACTGTATTCACACTTTCGGGGTGTTGTATTGGCACTATCGGAGTATTGTATTAGCACTGTCGAAGTATTGTATTGGCACTGTCGGAGTATTTATTAGCACTGTCGTATTGTTGTATTAGCACAGTCGGAGTATTGTATTAGCACTGTCAGAGTACTGTATTAGGACTGTGGAAGTATTGTATTGGCACTGTGGGAGTTTTGTATTGGCACTGTCGGAGTATTGTATTAGCATTCTCAGAGCATTGTATTAGCACTGTTGGAGCGTTGTATTAGGAATGTCGGGGTGTTGTATTGGCACTGTCCGAGTGTTGTATTAGCACTGTTAGAGTATTGTATTAGCAGTGTCAGAGTATTGTATTAGCACTGTCGGAGTATTGTATTTGCACTGTTGTAGTATTGTATTGGCACTTTCGGAAGGTTGTATTGGCACTGTTGGAGTATTGTATTGTCACTGTCGGAATGTTGTATTGGCACTGTCGGAGTATTGTATTGTCACTATCTGGGTGTTGCATTCGCACAGTCGGAGTATTGTATTAGCACTGTGGGAGTATTGTATTAGCACTGTCGGAGTAATGTATTGGCACTGTTGGAGTATTGTATTAGCACTCTCGGAGTGTTGTATTGGCACTTTTGGTGTGTTGTATTGGCATTGTCGTAGTGTTGTATTGACACTGTCGGACTATTGTATCAGCACTGTCGGAGTATTGTATTGTCACGGTCGGAGCATTGTATTAGCACTGTCGGTGTATTGTATTAACACTGTCAGAGTATTATATTAGCACTGTTGGAGTATTGTATTAGCACTGTTGGAGTATTGTATTAGCACTGTCGGAATATTGTATTAGCACTGTCGGAGCATTGTATTAGCACTGTCGGAGTATTGTATTGGCACTGTCAGAGTATTATATTAGCATTGTTGGAGTATTGTATTAATACTGTGGCAATATTTTATTGGCACTGTCCGAGTATTAGGTTGGCAGTGTTGGAGTATTGTACTGGCTGAGAATGGAGTGCCCAAGTTTAATTCAGTTAACACAACCGCTGTTGTATGTCCTTTGACATTTGACCTGGCAAGAGAGGTTTCCTGAATAATCTTTATGGTTGACAGTAGAAGTGTGACCCCAGCACAGTTTTCATCAACAGCGGAAAAAACTTGCCTCCTGTGCTGCCCTTTCAATTCCAACAATGTATCCCATTCACTTGTTTTCGTTGTGTTCCAAACTTGTGATTAGTTGGAACCGTGACAGAAACTAAGACTGAAATATTAATGTTTAGAACAAAATTGAAAACTGATATGTCCTGCTTAAACCGTGATGTCATGTACAAGTTCCAGTCTGTGAACTGAGAGGTCAGATTGATATATGCTTTACTTTTATATTCGCTTAGCAATATTTTTCTGAGTGTGATTGCAACATCTACGTTTACAGCTGACGGTGTTGGTCTAGGCCCCAGTGCAACAATTGGGGATGGTTGATTAAAATAATTCTTTTCACCACATGCATTGAACTCCCACAGCAGATTGAGAGGGAGTGAAATCACATGTGTTTATCACAGAGCGACCTAGCCAATGCAGAGTGTTTGGAGAGCTGCATGCCTTCACTTGTGTCTGAGAAAGCAGACTTCCACAGCGATGCAGATGAAACTTTTCAGACATTACATCGTTCTTCACATCTGCTAATCCTGCCCAGCTTCACCCATCCTTCTGTGCCTTTTGTTGCGCCTGGACGTGAGCATGCCGAAATGGGAATTTGCCGAGGCTTGAGAATGCACAGGGCTCCAGAGACAGAGCAGGGGGGGCGGGATAGTGTGGAGAACCATTTCAAAAGGGCAGCGAACATGGACAATAAGTCAAATAGTCTCCTTCTCTCGTGCTTCGTTTTCTGATTCAGTCATGTCGGAGAGACACAGTTGAAACTCATTTTTAAATGAACATCAGTGAGAAGAACAGTGACAGCCCCTGCAATAAAAACTGAAAGAACTGAGGATGCTGTAAATCAGGAACAAAAACGGAAGTTGCTGGTAAAGCTCAGTAGGTCAGAAAATCAGAGTTAACATTTCGGGTCCGGTGACCCTTCCTCAGAACTGAGGACATTGCTTTGTCATAATCAGTTCTGAGGAAGAGTCACCGGACCTGAAATGTTAACGCTGATTTTTTTTTTTCTTCACAGATGCTGCCAGGCCTGCTGAGCTTTTCCAGCAACTTTTATGTTTTTTGTTACAGCCCCTGCAATGTTAAGCCAGGCGTAGGAGCAAATTACTGCAGACGCTGGGATCTGTACTGAAAACAAAAAGTGCTGGAGATCACAGCGGGTCAGGCAGCTTCCATGGAGAGAGAGCAGCCTAACGTTTCAAGTCTAGATGACTCCTGACGTGAAGTGTGGAGGGGACAGCATTTGTGCAATAGTCAGGCTGGGGGGTGGGAGCGAGGTTTGGACTCCTGTGGAAGAAAGGATGTTGATAGTTCTGATTAAGTGATTGCAATGTGAGAATGGGAGAACAATGGTGTGTCTAATTGCTAGACTGGAAACAATAGATACTCCCACTGGGATGGGGCAAAGGGAGAGAGGACATGGTGACAGAGAATGGAATAAGTCAAACTGAAGAAACGGGAAGGAATGGGAGTGGTTCACAATTTTGGTGTTGAACTCAATGTTGAGCCCAAAAGGTTGTAAAGTGCCTAGTCTGAAGATGAGATGTTGCTCCTTCAGTTTTCACTGGAGCACTACAGTATGCTGAGGACACACAAATGGGCGTGCGAGTAGGGCGCTGTGTTAAAATAACCGGCTACAGGAAGGTTAGGGTCATGCTTGTGCACGGACTGGAGGTGTTCTGCAAAGCGGTCACCCATCCTGTATTTGGTTTCTCCAGTGTAGAGTAGGCCACATTGGGTGTAGCGAATACAACAGACAAGTTTGGAGGGGGTACAGGTGAAATGCTGTTTACAATTCTGGTCGCCCTGCTGTAGGAAGGATGTTATTAAACTGGAAATGGTGCAAAAAAATAGATTTACAAGGATGTTACTGAGACTGGAAGGTTTGAGTTATAAGGGGAGTTTGGATAGGCTGGGACCTTATTTCCCTGGAGAAGGTGGAAGGGAGACCTTATAGAGATTTATAAAATCATGAGGGGCATAGATAAGGTGAAGGGCCAAGGTCTTTTTCCCCAGGGCAGGGGAGTCCAAAACTAGAGAGCATAGGTTTAAGGTGAGAGGGGAAAGATTTGAAAAGGACCTGAGGGGCAATGTTTTCACACAGAGGGTGGTGCGTGTATGGAATGAGCTGCCAGAGGAAGTGGTGGTGGCTGGTACAATTACAACATTTAAAAGACGTTTGGATGGGTGTATAAATAGGAAAGGTTTAGAGGGACGTGGGCCGAATGCAGGCAAATGGAAGTAGTTCAGTTTGGGAAACCTGGTCAGCTTTGGTCGAGTTGGGCCGAAGGGCCTGTTTCCGTACTGTGTGACGCTAAAACACGACTTGAAATCGAAGGAGGCTGTTCCATTCATTCCTGTAAATGTTTCAGTCTTTGTAGTACGGTGTCAGCCTGAAATTACTGCAATATTTATTGAGCGGTTACTGACTCCTCTCACATCCTGAGCGTAGGCATCTCATCAAAGGTATCAGCAAGGAATTTAATTGATCTGAATTGCAGGAATTAGTAATGCCTACTCAACATGAAACCTGTGACGATATCATTTAGCCACATTCATGCTTGGTTTGCCCTGTCAGGCCCCAGTAACAGAGCAGCCTAATTATCTTTTCTCCGATATTGACTTTCAGTCTTCATTGTAACATTGCAAAGCTGTAAGTAATTGGAAACATTACCATAATCTTCAGACTCTGTGACTCTCATGCGTTACGTATGTGGGAAGGAAATCTAAATTCATCTCTGGTGTCAGCAAGAGAGACTAACACTGTTATTCCACCAACAGTTTCATTACAAAAAAACCAAAAATTAATATCAACCTGTTCAAGGATGTTACTCACACACCTCCAGATCAGGTGAGATTTGAACCCTAACGTCCTAGCTCAGGGGTATGGACACTACCACATGAGTCCTATGTAATAATGGTTGATTTTTTTCCTAATCCGAGTACTGCTTCACTAAGACGCGTGGAGGAGGCTGAGGGGTGACCTTATAGGGGCTTATAAAATCATGAGGGGTATAGATAAGGTGAATGGCAGGTGTTTTTTTTTTACCCTTAGGGTGGGGGATTTCAAGACTAGGGGGCATATTTTTAAGGTGAAAGGAGAAAGATTTAAAAAAAAACATGAGGGGCAACTTTTTTTACACGGAGAGTGGTTCGTGTGTGGGAATGAACTTCCTGAGGAAGTGGTGGATGCAAGTACAGTTACAACATTTCAAAGACATTTGGATAAGGTCATGAATAGGAAAGGTTCGGAGGGCTATGGACCAAGTGCAGGCAGGTGGGACTAGTCTAGTTCAGGATTATGGTCAGTATGGACTGGTTGGACCGAAGGGTCTGTTTCTGTGAAGTTATGACTCTGTGACCTGAACAGGCGGGTATTTAGAGCCTGGCCGGAGGATCTACAAACCCAGAATGGAGGCAGGCCATTTGGGACTGGGATGAGGAGGAATACTTTCACTCTGAGGGCAGTGGAATTCTCTACCCCAGAGGCCCATGGAGGCTCAGTCACTGGGTAGGTTTGGAAGGGGATAGATTTTGATATGTTAATAAGGACAAAACAATGGTGGGGAAAACTAGTGTTGAGTTAGGTGATCAGCCATGATGTAGAATGGTGGGGTAGAATGCTGAATGGCCTACTCGAGCTCGTATAGGGCCTTGGTTTGATATGCCATCTGAAACTGCTGTTAAAGGATCTTTGGTGAATCTCTGCAGTGCATCTTGTAGAT
>NW_025978694.1:4303-6404 GCF_021869965.1 Rhincodon typus | reverse complement strand
GATATGAGTGCCGGAGCACAATGATGGGGAAATGACTCCCGGAGCACCAGGAGGGGAAACAAGTCCCGGAGCAGAATGAGGGGAAACGAGTCCTGGAGTAGAGTGAGGGGGAAACAAGTCCCGGAGCAGACTGACGGGTATATGAGTGCCGGAGCAAAATGAGGGGGATATGAGTCCCGGAGGAGAGTGAGGGGGAAGCGATTCCCGTAGCACAATGAGGGGAAACGATTCCCAGAGCAGAGTGAGGCGGAAACGAGTCCCGGGACAAAATGAGGCGATTACGAGTCCCGGAGCAGAGTGACGGGGTAACGAGTCCCGGAGCAATATGAAGGGAAAATGAGTGCCAGAGCAGCCTGAGGGGGAAACATGTCCCAGAGCAGAATGAGGGGGAAACTAGTCCCGGAGTAAAGTAAGGGGGAAACGAATCGCGGAGCAGAGTTGGGGGAAATGAGTCCCTGAGCAGAGTGAGTGGGAAACGAGACCTGGAGCAGAATGAGGCAGGAACGACTCCCGGAGCCGCATGAGAGGGAAATGAGTCCCGGAGCAGAACGAGGGGGAAACGAGTTCCGGAGCAGAGTGAGACGGAAACGAGTCCCGCAGCAAAATGATGGGTATATGAGTCGCAGAGCAGAGTGAGGGGGAAGTGAATACCAGAGCAGAGTGAAGGGGAAACGAGTCCCGGAGCAGAGTGAGGGGGAAACGAGACCCGGAACATAATGAGTGGGAAACGATTCCCGGAGCAGAGTGAGGGGGAAACGAGTCCTGGAGCAGAGTGAGGGGGAAACGAGTTCCGGAGCAGAGTGAGGCGGAAACGCGTCCCGGAGCAAAATGAGGGGAATATGAGTCCCAGAGCAGAGTGACGGGGAAACGAGTCCCGGAGAAGAGTGAGGGGGAAACGAGTCCCGGAGCAAAATGACGGGGATATGAGTCCAAAAGCACAATGAGGGGGAAACGACTCCCGGAGCAGAGTGAGGAGTAAACGAGTCCTGGAGTAGAGTGACGGGGAAACGAGTCCCGGAACAGAGTGAGGGGGAAACGACTCCCGTAGCAGAGTGAGGGTGAAATGAGTAACAGAGCAGAGTGAGGGGGAAACGGACCCAGAGCAGAGCGAGGGGGAAACGGACCCAGAGCAGAGCGAGACGGAAACGACTCCCGGAGCAAAATGACGGGTATATGAGTCCCGGAGCACAATGAGGGGGAAACGACTCCCGGAGCAGAGTGAGGAGTAAACGAGTCCTGGAGTAGAGTGAGGGGGAAATGAGTCCCTCAGCAGCGCGAGTGGGAACGACTCCCGGAGCTGCATGAGGGGGAAATGAGTAACGGAGCAGAGTGAGGGGGAAACGGACCCAGAGCAGAGTGAGACGGAAACGACTCCTGGAGTAGAGTGAGGGGTAAACTACTCCCGGAGCAGAGTGAGGGGGAAACGAGTGCCGGAGCAGCGTGAGGGGGAAACGAGCGCCGGAGCAGCGTGAGGGGGAAACAGGTCCTGGAGCTGCATGAGGGGGAAGCGAGTCCCGGAGCAGAGTGAGGGGGAAACGAGTCCCGGAGCAGAGTGAGGGGGAAACGAGTCCCGGAGCAGAGTGAGGGGGAAACGAGTCCCAGAGCAGAGTGAGGTGGAAACGACTCCTGGAGGAGAGTGAGGGGGAAACTACTCCCGGAGCAGAGTGAGTGGGAAACGAGCGCCGGAGCAGCGTGAGGGGGAAACATGTCCTGGAGCAGCGTGAGGGGGAAACGAGTCCCGGAGCGGAGTGAGGGGGAAACGAGTCCCAGAGCAGAGTGAGGTGGAAACGACTCCTGGAGTAGAGTGAGGGGGAAACTACTCCCGGAGCAGAGTGAAGGGGAAACGAGCGCCGGAGCAGCGTGAGGGGGAAACATGTCCTGGAGCAGAGTGAGGGGGAAACGACTCCCGGAGCAGAGTGAGGCGGAAACGAGTCCCGGGACAAAATGAGGGGAATACGAGTCCCGGAGCAGAGTGAGGGGGACCGAGTCCCGGAGCAGAGAGGGGGAGACACGAGTCTCGAAGCAGAGTGAGGGGGAAGCAAGTCCCGGAGCAGAGTAATGGGGAAACGAGTCCCGGAGCAGAGTGAGGGGGAAACGAGTC
>NW_025978694.1:1729-4203 GCF_021869965.1 Rhincodon typus | reverse complement strand
AACGACTCCTGGAGTAGAGTGAGGGGGAAATTACTCCCGGAGCAGAGTGAGGGGGAAACGAGTCTCGGAGCAGCATTAGCGGTAAACGAGTCCCGGAGCAGAGTGGGGGGAAACGAGTCCTGGAGTAGAGTGAGGGGGAAATTACTCCCGGAGCAGAGTGAGGGGGAAACGACTCCCGGAGCAGAGTGAGGGGGAAACGAGTCTCGGAGCAGCATTAGCGGTAAACGAGTCCCGGAGCAGAGTGAGGGGTAAACTAGTCCCGGAGCAGAGTGAGGGGGAAACGAGTCTCGGAGCAGCGTTAGGGGTAAACGAGTCCCGGAGCAGAGTGAGGGGGAAACGAGTCCCGGAGCAGAGTGAGGGGGAAACTAGTCCCGGAGTAAAGTAAGGGGGAAACTAGTCCCGGAGCAGAGTTGAGGGGAAACGAGTCCCGGAGCAGAGTGAGGGGGAAACTAGTCCCGGAGCAGAGTGAGGGGGAAATGAGTCTCGGAGCAGAGTGAGGGGTAAACGAGTCCCAGAGCAGAGTGAGGGGGAAACGAGTCCCGGAGCAAAATGAGGGGTATATGAGTCGCGGAGCAGAGTGAGGGGGAAGCGAGTACCAGAGCAGAGTGACGGGGAAACGAGTCCCGGAGCAGAGTGAGGGGGAAACGACTCCTGAAGCAGCGTGATGGGGAAACAATTTCCAGAGCAAAATGAGGGGGATTTGAGACCCAGAGAAAAGTGAGGGGGAAGCGAGTCCGGAGCAGCGCGAGTGGAAACGACTCCCGGAGCTGCACGAGGGGGAAATGAGTAACAGAGCAGAGTGAGGGGGAAACAGACCCAGAGCAGAGTGAGACAGAAACGAGTCCAGAGCAAATTGAGTGGTATATGAGTCCTGCAGCAGAGTGAGGGGGAAGCGAGTCCCGGAGCACAATGAGGGGGAAACGAGTCCGAGAGCATAATGAGTGGGAAACGATTCCCGGAGCAGAATGAGGGGAAACGAGTCTCGGAGCAGAATGAGGGGAAACGAGTCCTGGAGCAATATGAAGGGAAAACGAGTCCCGGAGAAGAGTGAGGGGGATATGAGTCCCGGAGAAGAGTGAGGGGGAAAGGAGTCCCAGAGCAGAGTGAGGGGGAAACAAGTCCCGGAGCAGAATAAGGGGAAACGAGTCCCGGAACAGAGTGTGGGGGCAACAAGTCGTGGAGCAAAATGACGGGGATATGAGTGCCGGAGCACAATGAGGGGAAACGACTCCTGAAGGAGAGTGAGGGGGAAACGAGTCCCGGAGTAGAGTAATGGGGAAACGAGTCCCGGAGCAGAGTGAGGGGGAAACGAGTGCCAGAGCAGATTGAGGGGAAACGTGTCCCAGAGAATAGCGAGGGGGAAGCGAGTCCCAGAGCAGAGTGAGGGGAAACGGGTCCCGGAGCAGAGCGAGGGGGAAGCGAGTCCCGGAGCAGAGTGAGGGGAAACGGGTCCCGGAGCAGAGTGAGGGGAAACGGGTCCCGGAGCAGCGTGAGGGGTAAATGAGTCCTGGAGGAGAGTGAGGGGAAAACGAGTCCCGGAGCAGAGTGTGGGGGAATGAGTCCCGGAGCAGAACGAGGTGCAAACGAGTCCTGGACCAGATTGAGGTATATACACGTTCGGGAGCAGCGCGAATCGGAAATGAACAACGCTGCAGCGCGGGTGTAAACTGGTGCCAGAGCAGAGTGAGGAGGCAACGAGCCCCAGAGCAGAGTGAGGGGGAAACGGGTCCCGGGACAGAGTGAGGGGGAAAAGAGTTCCGGAGCAGAGTGAGGCGGAAACGCCTCCCGGAGCAAAATGAGGGGAATGAGAGTCCCGGAGCAGAGTGACGAGGAAACGAGTCCCGGAGTAGAGTGAGGGGGAAACGACTCCCATAGCAGAGTAAGGGGGAAACGGACCCAGAGCAGAGCGAGACGGAAACGAGTCCCGGAGCAAAATGACGGGTATATGAGTGCCGGAGCAAAATGAGGGGGATCTGAGTCCCGGAGCAAAATGAGGGGGATATGAGTCCCGGAGGAGAGTGAGGGGGAAGCAATTCCCGGAGCACAATGAGGGGGAAACGATTCCCGGAGCAGAGTGAGGGGGAAACGAGTCCCGGAGCAGAGTGAGGGGGAAACGAGTCCCGGAGCAGAGTGAGGGGGAAATGAGTCCCAGAGCAGACTGAGGGGAAACGGGTCCTGGAGCAGAGTGAGGGGGAAACGAGTTCCAGAGGAGAGTGAGGCGGAAACGCGTCCCGGAGCAAAATAAGGGGAATATGAGTCCCGGAGCAGAGTGACGGGGAAACGAGTCCCGGAGAAGAGTGAGGGGGAAACGACTCCCATAGCAGAGTAAGGGGGAAACGAGTCCTGGAGCAAAATGAGGGGGAAACGACTCCCGGAGCAGAGTGACGAGTAAACGAGTCCCGGAGCAGAGTGAGGGGGAAACTAGACCCGGAGCAGAGTGAGGGGGGAACTAGACCCGGAGCAGAGTGAGGGGG
>NW_025978694.1:783-1719 GCF_021869965.1 Rhincodon typus | reverse complement strand
CCGGAGCAGAGTGAGGGGGGAACTAGACCCGGAGCAGAGTGAGGGGGAAATGAGTGCTGGAGCACAATGAGGGGGAAACGAGTCCCAGAGCAGAATGAGGGGAAACGACTGCTGGAGTAGAGTGAGGGGGAAACGAGTCCCGGAGTAGAGTGAGGGGTAAGCGAGTCCCGGAGTAGAGTGAGGGGGAAACGAGTCCCGGAGCAGAGTGAGGGGGAAACGAGTCCGGGAGCAGAGTGAGGGGGAAACGAGTCCCGGAGCAGAGTGAGGGGTAAGCGAGTCCCGGAGCAGAGTGAGGGGAAACGACTCCTGGAGCAGAGTGAGGAGGAAACGAGTCCTGGATCAGAGTGAGGGGGAAACGAGTCCCGGAGCAGAGTGAGGGGAAATGACTCCTGGAGCAGAGTGAGGGGGAAACGAGTCCCGGAGCAGAGCGAGGGGGAAACGGGTCCCGGTGCAAAATGGTGGGGATATGAGTGCCGGAGCACAATGATGGGGAAATGACTCCCGGAGCACCATGAGGGGAAACGAGTCCCGGAGCCGAATGAGGGGAAACGAGTCCTGGAGTAGAGTGAGGGGGAAACAAGTCCCGGAGCAGACTGACGGGTGTATGAGTCCCGGAGGAGAGTGAGGGGGAAGCGATTCCCGTAGCACAATGAGGGGGAAACGAGTCCCAGAGCATAATGAGGGGAAACGAATCCCGGAGCAGAGTGAGGCGATTACGATTCCCGGAGCAGAGTGAGGGGGAAACGAGTCCCGGAGCAGAGTGAGGGGGAAACGAGTCCCGGAGCAGAGTGAGGGGGAAACGAGTCCCGGAGCAGAGTGAGGGGGAAACGAGTCCCGGAGCAGAGTGAGGGGAAACGGGTCCCGGAGCAGAGTGAGGGGGAAACGAGTACTGGAGCAGAGTGAGGGGTAAGCGAGTCCTGGAGTATAGTGAGGGGG
>NW_025978694.1:0-683 GCF_021869965.1 Rhincodon typus | reverse complement strand
CTGGAGCAGAGTGAGGGGTAAGCGAGTCCTGGAGTATAGTGAGGGGGAAACGAGTCCCGGAGCAGACTGAGGGGGAAACGAGTCCCGGAGCAGAGTGAGGGGGAAGCGAGTCCCGGAGCAGAGTGACGGGGAAACGAGTCCCGGAGAAGAGTGAGGGGGAAACGACTCCCATAGCAGAGTAAGGGGGAAACGAGTCCCGGAGCAAAATGATGTGGATATGAGTCCCGGAGCACAATGAGGGGGAAACGACTCCCGGAGCAGAGTGAGGAGTAAACGAGTCCCGGAGCAGAGTGAGGGGGGCACTTGACCCGGAGCAGAGTGAGGGGGAAATGAGTGCCGGAGCACAATGAGGGGGAAACAACTCCCAGAGCAGAATGAGGGGAAACGAGTCCCAGAGCAGTGTGAGGGGGAAACGAGTCCTGGAGCAGAGTGAGGGGGAAACGAGTCCCGGAGCAGAGTGAGGGGAAACGACTCCTGGAGTAGAGTGAGGAGGAAACGAGTCCCGGAGCAGAGTGAGGGGGAAACGAGTCCTGGAGCAGAGTGAGGGGGAAATGAGTCCCGGTGCAAAATGGTGGGGATATGAGTGCCGGAGCACAATGATGGGGAAATGACTCGCGGATCACCATGAGGGGAAACGAGTCCCGGAGCAGAATGAGGGGAAACGAGTCCCGGAGCAGAGTGAG
>NW_025978693.1:3795-6405 GCF_021869965.1 Rhincodon typus | reverse complement strand
GAGAAAACTCTTCCCAAACTGCGTCATTGCGATGCTGCCAGAGAAAATTCTTCCCAAACTGTGTCATTGCGATGCTGCCAGAGAAAACTCTTCCAAAACTACTTCACTGTGATCCTGCTAGAGAATACTTTTATCAGATTGTTTCATTATGATGTTGACTGTTGATATTCTTCCTAGCCTGCTTCAGAGTGATGCTGACTGTGAGATGCTCTTCCCAGACTTTCTTTAATTTCAAACATATGCTTTATTCATAAAAATATCTTTATACACATGCATAGTCACTGAAGCAGTTTGGTTCTGTTTAGTAACATATGAATAAATAAGCAAAAACTTTGGAGTTTGACTCTATTCAGCAAACAAACAAACCATTTTTTTTTCACTTGTACAAGAACAGAGAAATACGAGAGGAATGATCACCTTATTGGGATTGTATATATCCACCCCTCCAACAGTCAGTGGGAAATTGAGAATCAAATTTGCAAGGCAATTTCAAATATCTGTAAAAATGAAAGGGTTGTAATGGTAGGCGATTTTAACTTTCCAAACATAGACTGGGACTGCCATAATGCTAAGGGCTTGGATGGAGAGGAAATTAAATGTGTACAAGAAAATTTTCTCACTCAATGTGTGGGTGCACCTACTAGAAAAGGAGCAAAAATTGACCTTCTCTTGGGAAATAAGTCAGGGCAAGTGACTGAGGTGTCAGTGGGGGAGCACTTTGGGACCAGTGACCATAATTCTATTAGATTTAAAAGAGTTACGAAATAGGTTAGACCTGATGTAAAGGTTAAAGTTTCAAATTGAGTGAGTCCAATTTTGACGGGCATGATGTGGAGGTGCTGGTGTTGGACTGGGGTGGACAAGGTCAGAAGTCACACGACAACAGGTTATAGTCCAACACGTTTGGAGCCTCGCTCCTAACACCTCAAGAAGGAGTGAGCCTCCAAAAGCTTGTGTTTTCACATAAACTTGTTGGACTATAACCTGGTGTCATGTGATTTCTAATTTTGATGGGATTAGGCAAGAACTTTCAAAAGCTGATTGGGAGAGGCTATTCACTGGTAAAGGGATGGCTGGAAAGTGGGAGGCCTTCAAAAATAAGATAACAGAGGCAGTATAGGCTGGTAGGTGCAGGGAATGCTGGATGATTAGAGGAATTGAGGCTTTGGTCAAGAAAAAAGGGCACATGAGGGCATGCCAGGAGCAATACCAGGCATACCTGAAGATGAGGTATCAACCTGGTGAAGCCACCCAACAGGGCTATTTGCACGACAAACAGCAAAAGCAGAAAGTGATAGACAGAGCTAAGCGATCCCACAAACAACAGACCAGATCAAAGCTCTGCCACATCCAGTTTTGAATGGTGGTGGACAATTTCACAACTCTCTGGAGGAGGAGGCTCCACAAATATCCCCATCCTCAATGATGGAAGAGCCCAGCACATCAGTGCAAAAGATAAGGCTGAAGCATTCACATCAATCTTCAGCCAGAAGTGCCGAGTGGATGATCCATCTCACCTCCTCCAGTGGTCCCCAGCAGAACAGATACCAGTCTTCAGCCAATTCAATTCATTCCACGTGATATCAAGAAACGGTTGGAAACACTGGATACAGCAAAGGCTACGGGCCCTGACAACATTCCGTCAATAGTACTGAAAACTTGTGCTCCAGAACTTGCCGCTCCCCTAGCCAAGCTGTTCCAGTGCAGTTACAACACTGGTATCTACCCGACAATGTGAAAAATTGCCCAAGTATGTCCTGTACATAAAAAGCAGGACAAATCCAGCCCAGCCAATTACCGCCCCATCAGTCTCCTCTCGATCATCAGTAAAGTGATGGAAGGTGTCACTAACAGCGCTATCAAGCAGCACCTGCTCAGCAATAACCTTCTCAGTAACGCCAAGAGACAGAAGGAACTGCAGATGCTGGAGAATCCGAGATAATAAGGTGTAGAGCAGGATGAACACAGCAGACCAAGCAGCATCATAGGAGCAGGAAGGCTGACGTTTCGGGCCTAGACCCTTCATCAGAAATGGGGGAGGGGAAGGGGGTTCTGAAATAAATAGGGAGAGAGGGGGAGGTGGATAGAAGATGGATAGAGGAGAAGATAGGTGGAGAGGAAACAGACAGGTCAAAGAGGCGGGGATGGAGCCAGTAAAGGTGAGTGGAGGTGGGGAGTTAGGGAGGAGATAGGTCAGTCCAGGGAGGACGGACAGGTCAAGGGGGCGGGATGAGGTTAGTAGGTAGGAGATGGGGGTGCGGGTTGAGGTGGGAGGAGGGGATAGGTGGGAGGAAGGACAGGTTAGGGAGGCGGGGACGAGCTGGGCTGGTTTTGGGATGCGGTAGGGGGAGGGGAGATTTTGAAGCTTGTGAAATCCACATTGATACCATTGGGCTGCAGGGTTCCCAAGCAGAATATGAGTTGCTGTTCCTGCAAGCTTCGGGTGGCATTGTTGTGGCACTGCAGGAGGCCCAGGATGGACATGTCGTCTGAGGAATGGGAGGGGGAGTTGAAATGGTTCGCGACTGGGAGGTGCAGTTGTTTATTGCAAACCGAGTGTAGGTGTTCTGCAAAGCGGTCCCCAAGCCTCCGCTTGGTTTCCCCGATGTA
>NW_025978693.1:0-3695 GCF_021869965.1 Rhincodon typus | reverse complement strand
CTCCGGAAAGCAGATAAGGGTGGGGAGGGAAAAATGTCTTTGGTGGTGGGGTCGGATTGCAGATGGTGGAAGTGTCGGAGGATGATGCGTTGGATCCGGAGGTTGGTGGGGTGGTACATGAGGACAAGGGGGATTCTTTTTTGGTTGTTATTGAGGGGATGGGGTGTGAGGGATGAGTTGCAGGAAATGCGGGAGACATGGTCGAGGGCGTTCTCAACCACTGAGGGGGGAAAGTTGCAGTCCTTGAAAAACGAGGACATCTGAGATGTACGGGAGTGGAATGCCTCATCCTGGGAGCAGATGCGGCGGAGGCGAAGGAATTGGGAATAGGGGATGGCATTTTTGCAGGAATGTGGGTGGGAGGAGGTGTATTCTAGGTAGCTGTGGGAGTCGGTGGGCTTGAAATGGATATCTGTTTCTAGGTGGTTGCCCGAGATGGAGACAGAGAGGTCCAGGAAGGTGAGAGAGGTATTAGAGATGGTCCAGGTGAACTTAAGGTTGGGGTGGAAGGTGTTGGTGAAGTGGATGAACTGTTCGAGCTCCTCGTGGGAGCACGAGGCGGCGCCGATACAGTCATCAATGTAACGGAGGAAGAGGTGGGGTTTAGGGCCAGTGTAGGTACGGAAGAGGGATTGTTCCACGCAACCTACAAAGAGGCAGGCATAGCTTGGGCCCATGCGGGTACCAATGGCCACCCCCTTTGTCTGTAGGAAGTGGGAGGAATTGAAAGAGAAGTTGTTGAGGGTGAGGACAAGTTCGGCTAAGCGGATGAGGGTGTCTGTGGAGGGGGACTGGTCGGGCCTGCGGGACAGGAAGAAGCGGAGGGCCTTTAGGCAGGTGTATAGGGACTGGACGTCCATGATAAAGATGAGGTGTTGGGGACCGGGGAATTGGAAGTTCTGGAGGAGGTGGAGGGCGTGAGTGGTGTCACAGACGTAGGTAGGGAGTTCCTGGACCAAGGGGGAGAAAATGGAGTCCAGATAGTTGGAGATAAGTTCGGTGGGGCAGGAGCTGGTGGAGACAATGTGTCGACCAGGGCAGTCAGGTTTGTAACGCCCAGGTTGGGTTCCGCCAGGGCCACTCAACTCCTGACCTCATTACAGCCTAGGTTCAAACGTGGACAAAAGAACTGAATTCCAGAGATGAGGTATAGGGGCGTTCTTCCTGACCCGGGACAAAGACTCAGGAGGCAGGCAGGATTCAGACAAATGGAAGATGTTTATTCAAGCAGAAACCGGTTTATGCAGGGAGAAGGCCAAAGGATCTTCCCCAAATCTGGCTTCGGAAGATAGATCAATGACACACCTTCTGCTTTACAAAGAAGTACAGCATTTTTGTACCTTTTGTGATACAGTAATCAGGCGAGGCAATGGCCTAGTGATATTATTGCTGGACTGTTAATCCAGAGACCCAGATAACATTCTGGGGACCCCGGTTCAAATGCCACTGCAGCAGATGGTGGAATTTGAATTCAATAAATATCTGGAGTTAAGAGTCTAACGATGACCATGAATCCATTGTCGATTGTCAGGAAAAACCCATCTGGTTCACTAATGCCCTTTAGGGAAGGAAACTGCCTTCCTTACCTGGTTTGGCCTACATGTGACTCCAGACCCACAGAACTGTGGTTGACTCTGAACTGTCCTCTGGAAAATTAGGGGTGGACAATAAATGCTGCCTTGCCAGCGACATCCTCATCCCATTAATGAATAAAAAAAATACAATGTAGTCACTATCCTACCCCTCAGGTCAAACTCTCAATCCTATAGGACACCTAATCAGTGATGGGCACTTCCATGGACAGCCGCATGTTCCCATGATCTTATGGTATTCGCTCAACATTATAATCTCTCGGCTTTGGGATCTTCCTATACATGCTATTCATTCGCATTCCAAAAGTTTAATGGCTATACTCCTTTGGGTTTTTCTCAGGCTTGTTATCTGTAAGGACAGCTCAAATTCTATTACCCATTGTGTTTTGGTGCTGTCTTTTATCACATTCAGTTACTCCTTTTATTTTCCCACTGTCCGAATTACATATTATAAAGTTATACAACTACTTTTACTGTCAACATCTTGTAATTTATGGGTTGTGATCAATCTGTCTTGTTCAGGGCATAATAGAAGGTGTTTCCTAAGGCTAGTTAAACGTTACATCTAAGCTTAAATGTTTTTTAAGGCTTGTATTATATCCTGGTTATGTATTGAAACCAACTTCTATGATTAGAGCATTTTTAGCTAGAAACTATTTAATATTGCTGGTAGCTTCAAAGAGGCAACTATTTGCTACAAAATAACTAACTGTTATCCTTAGAGATAGCAAGAACTGCCAATGCTGGAGTCTGAGATAACACAGTGTAGAGCTGGATGAACACAGCAGGCCAGGCAGCATCAGAAGAGCAGGAAAGCTGATGTTTCGGGTTGGGACCTTCTTCAGAAAACTGTTATCTTTGCTGCTGCTTGAGGATCTAATCTAGCCCCTGACTACTGGGACAATCATCCTTTCATTAATAAATCTGGAATTGGTCATTTATCTGTCCTAAGGCATCCGTTAATCAGAATTGTCTCGAATGGGAACACACAGTGTTCCTTCACTCACCTTCTTGCAGTTCTGTATTTCACCGTGTGAGCAGGCTGCTTAGTTTTGCTTAGCTTCTGTCTGCCACCTTGTAAGCAGGCATGGGCCACTTAATGTGTTCAGGTACAAGCCACCTTACATAGCCAGGTACAGGTCACCTCTACATGAGGTGAGAGTGACAGCCCTTGACATCAAGTCTGTATTCGACTGAGTGTGGCAGGAAGGAGCTCTAGCAAACTGGAATCAATGGGTATCGGGGCAAACTCTCCAGTGGTTAGAGTCATACCTGGCACATAGGAAGATGGTTGTCATCATTGGAGGTCAGTCATCTCAGCTCCAGGACATCTCTGCAGGAGTTCCTCAGGGTAGTGCCCTAGGCCCAACCATCTTTAGCTGCTTCATCAATGACCTTCCCTCCATCATAAGAGCTGAAGTGGGGATGTTCGCCGATGATTGCACAATGTTCACACCATTCATGACTCTTCAGATACTGAAGCAGTCCATGTCCAATTGCAACAATATCTGGACAATATCCAGACTTGGAATGACAAGTGGCACGTGAAATTTGCGCCACAAAATGCCAGGCTATGACCATCACCAATAAGACACAAACTAACCACCGCCCCTTGACATTCAATGGTGTTACCATCACTGAATCCGCCAATATCAACACCCTGAGAGTTATCATTGACCAGAAACTCAACTGGACTCACCACATAAATGCAATGGCTACAAGAGCAGGTCAGAAGCTGGGAATACTGTAGCGAGTAACTCACCTCCTGACTTCTGAAAACCATCTACAAGGCACAAGTCAGGAGTGTGATGGAATACTCCCCACTTGCCTGGATGAGTGCAGCCCCAACAACACTCAAGAAGCTTGACACCATCCAGGACAAAGCAGCCCGCTTGATTGGCATCACATCCACAAGCATCCACTCCCTCCACCACCGATGCTCAGCAGCAGCAGTGTGTACTATCTACAATAAAAACCAAAAGAACTGCAGATGCTGTAAATCAGGAACAAAAACAAAGTTGCTGGAAAAGCTCAGCAGGTCTGGCAGCATCTGTGGAGGAGAAAACAGAGTTAACGTTTTGGGTCCGGTGACCCTTCCTCAGA
>NW_025978692.1:0-6406 GCF_021869965.1 Rhincodon typus | reverse complement strand
GGAACAAAAACAGAAGTTGCTGGAAAAGCTCAACAGGTCTGGCAGCATCTGTGAAGGAAAAATCAGAGTTAACATTTCCCGATGACCCTTCCTAGTTCTGAGGAAGGGCCACCAGACCTGAAATGTTAACAGATTTTTTTCTTCACAGATGCTGCCAGACCTGCTGAGCTTTTCCAGCAACTTCTGTTTTTGTTCCTGATTTACAGCATCCACAGTTCTTTCGGTTTTTATACGGTATACATTGGGTTTAAGCTATCGGGCTGAAGTGAATAGCAAAATCACTACAAAAAGTGTAGGAACACACTCGAGGGAAATCAGAAGAGCAAAAAGAGGGTATGAGTTGGATCTGGCAGGTAAAGTTAGAGATAATCCCAAGAGGTTCTATAGCTATATTACGAGTAAAAGGGTAGTGAGGGAGAGAGTAGGTCCCCATAAAGATCAGCTTGGCCGTCTGTGTGTGGAGCCACTGGAGATGGGGGAGATTTTTAATGAATATTTCTCCTCAGTGTTTACTGTGGAGAGAATCATGGATACTAAGGAAATAAGGGAAACAAGTGGAGATGTCTTGGACTGAATACACATTACCAGAGAGTAGGTGTTTGCAGCCTTAGATCGCATTAAGGTGGATAATCCCCATGGGCCTGATCAAGTCCATCTTCGGATGTTGTGGGAGGCTAGGGAAGAAATTGTAAAGGCCCTTGCAGGGATTTTTGCTTCATCTTTAGCTGCTGGGGAAGTTCCGGAAGACTGGAGGGTAGCTAATGTTCCATTATTAAGAAAGGTAACAAAGATAAGCCAGGGAACTACAGGCCAGTGAGCCTGACATCAGTGGTAGGCAAGTTATTGGAGGGGATACTGAGGGACCGGATCAACCAATATTTGGATAGTCAAGGTCCGATTAGGGATAGTCAGCATGGATTTTTGCGCGGCATGTCATGTCTGACAAATCTTTTAGAGTTTTTTGAAGAGGTAATCAAAAGGATCGATAGGGTAGGGCAGTGGATGTTATCTATATGGACTTTAGTAAGGCCTTTGACAAGGTCCCGCACGGCAGGCTAGTCACGAAAGTTAGGTCGCGTGGGATCCAGCGAGAGCTAGCTAATTGGCTAGGTGGTAGGAAGCAGAGGGTGATGGTTGAAGGTTGTTTCTTGGACAGGAGGCCCGTGACTAGTGGTGTGCCACAGGGGTCAGTGCTGGGACCTTTGATATTTGTTATTGACATAAATGATCTGGATCTGAATGTACAAGGCATGATTAGTAAGTTTGTGGATGATACAAAATCAGGAGGTATCGTTTATAGCGAGAAAGTTATCAGAATTACAGAGGGATCTTGATCAGATGGGGAAGTGGGCTGAGGATTGGCAAATGCAATTCAATACAGATAAGTGTGAGGTGTTGCATTTTGGAAAGTCAAACCAAGGTAGGTCTTATACAGCAAATGGTAAGGTCCTGAGGAGTATTGTGGAACAGAGGGACCTAGGAGTACAAGTACATGGTTCATTGAAAGTGGTGTCACAGGTAGACAGGGTGGTGAAGAAGGCATTGAGCATGCTGGCCTTCATCGGTCAAGGTGTTGAGTATAGGAGTTGGGACGTTATGTTACAGTTTTATAAGTCAATGGTGAAGCTGCACTGGGAATATTGTGTACAGTTTTGCTCACCCTCTTATAGGAAAGACATAGTCAAACTGGAAAGTGTGCAAAGAAGATTTACGAGGATGTTGCCAGGTATAATAGGCCTGAGTTATAGGAAGAGGTTGGCCAGGATGGGACTTTATTCCTTGGAATGTAGGAGAATGAGGTGTGGCCTTATTGAGGTGTATAAAATCATGAGGGGCATAGATAGGATGAATGCATATGGTCTTTTTCCCAGGGATGGGGAATTGAAAACTAGAGGGCATAGGTTTAAGGTGAGAGGGGATAGATTTAAGAAGGACCTGAGGGGCAACTTCTTCACGCAGAGTGGTGTGTGTATGGAATGGGCTGCCAGAGAAAGTGGTTGAGGCAGGTACAATAGCAACATTTAAAAAACAGTCGGATAGGTACATGGATGGGAAGGGTTTAGAGAAATAGGGACCAAATGCCGGCAATTGGAACTAGCTGAGTGGGCACCATGGTCAGCATGGACCAGTTTGGGCTGAAGGGCCTGTTTCCGTGCTGTATTTCTGCACGTGTCCATCTCTGAGAGGGACTTCCTTTGAGCTGATCATGTCAAGGTGTACTCAGTCATTTCTAGGAAAGTGTCAACGTTGGAGCTGGAATTTTACCCACTGCCCCATTCCCCCCTCAAAGTAATTAAGGAAATGGCCCTTGAAATAGTGGATGCATGGGCGATCGTCTTTCAAGACTCGAGAAATATGAAACAGTTCTTGCAGATTGGAGGGTGTGTAATGTCACCGTGCTGTTTAAAAAGGGAGGTAGAGAATAAACCAGGAATTATAAACCAGTCAACCTGAACTCAGTCATGGGGAAGATTCCTTTATAAAAGATTTAATAAGCTGGGTATTGGAAAACTGTGAGAGAATCTGATGGAGTCGGCACTGAATAGCAAAAGGGAAATCAGGCTCAACAAATCTCCTGGGAATGTTTGAGGTGTAACTAGGGTCGATGAGGGGAAGCCGGTAGATGTGGTTTATTTGGACTTTCAGAAAGCTTTTGACAAAGTCCCACA
Source organism: Rhincodon typus (assembly GCF_021869965.1). Lineage (NCBI taxonomy): Eukaryota > Metazoa > Chordata > Chondrichthyes > Orectolobiformes > Rhincodontidae > Rhincodon > Rhincodon typus. The sequence goes on along the minus strand of NW_025978692.1, from coordinate 3,737 downwards.
TAAGAGATTTATGTGTAAAATTAAAGCCCCTGGGATTGGAGGGAGTGTAAACCATGGTGGCTCAGTGGTTAACATTGATATCTCACAGCCCCAGCAACCTGGGTTTGATTCCACCCTCAGGTGACTCTCTGTGTGAAGTTTGCACATTCTCCCTGTGTCCTGTGTGGGTTTGCTCCAGTTTCCTCCCATAGTACAAAAATGTGCAAATTAGGTGGATTGGCCATGCCAAATGCAGGGTTATGGGAGCTGGGGATGGGGTGCTGTCTAGAGGGTCAGTGCAGACTCAATGAGCAAAATGACCTCTTTCCTGTTGGGATTCTATGAAACAAGTTACAGAGAGACACAGAGAGAAGGGCACAGAAATGTATGCTGTTGTTCCCCCAAGCAGGAGCTGCCTGTTCTCTGCAGTAAAACCCCATTTTAAACTTGAGGAAAACCAGTTACTGCAGCAGTTCCTGTGACTTTTGAAGTGATAAATCAGGGACATTTTTTGAGTGAATCAGTCACTCTGTACTTGCAAACCAATGGAAGTTTCTAGAGAAAGACATCTGAACGCAGAAGGCCTGGCTAGCTGAAGTGGGATCATCACAACTTTGGGACAATGAAATAGGGACAGCTGAACTGACTTTCTAGACTTTTCTAATCTCCACTAATAATTGATTTTCTCTATTTGTTTGTCTGTGTATATATGTGTGTTTATGTGTTCATGTGTCTGTGCATGTGTGTGTGTGTGTGTGTGAGTGTGTGTTTGAGTATGTGTCTGTGCATGTGTGTGTGTGTGTGTGTGTTTGAGTATGTGTCTGTGTGTGTGTGTGTCTGTGTGTCTGTGTGTGTGTGTGTGTGTGTGTCTGTGTGTGTGTGTGTGAGTGTGTGTGTTTGAGTGTGTGTCTGTGTATGAGTATGTCTGTGTGTGTGTGTGTGTGTGTGAGTGTATGTGTTTGAGTGTGTGTCTGTGTATGTGTATGTCTGTGTGTGTGTGTGTGTGAGTGTGTGTGTTTGAGTATGTGTCTGTGTGTGTGTATGTCTGTGTGTGTGAGTGTGTGTGTTTGAGTGTGTGTCTGTGTATGAGTATGTGTGTGTGTGTGTGTGTGTGTCTGTGTATGTCTGTGTGTCTGTGTGTGTGTATGTCTGTGTGTGTGTGTATGTCTGTGTGTGTGTGTGTGTGTGTGTGTGTGTGTGTGTGTGTGTGTATAGTCTGGAGCTGAGTGGCCCTGGCAGAACCTAAACTGGGTGTCACTGAGCAGGTTATTGCTGAGCAGGTAATGTTTGTTAACGCTGTTGATGACACCTTCCATCACTTTACTGATAAATTAGTAATGACTAGAATTAAATGAAAATGGATCTGGGCACTGGGAGTGGGCAATGGGACTGATATCACAAATGATCGATTGTGCCCTAGAAATCAAACTCCACTATTCCTCACAACATCACAACGTGAAAACTTGATGAATCCTTCAAAATGGCCCAATTTTATCTCCTCTGTAAGAATCTTTATATTTTTCTGAATTTTTAATATTGGATTAAGATGGGAAAAGACCTGTTTTAAAACCAAGGATTGTGAAGGATTGCTGTATGTCTTAAAACCAAGTGACTGGCCCTCATTATCAGTACTGTTAACACAGCTGCTGGTTCCAGCAGGTACTGAAGTGTAGTTTGCAGACAAGCTGGAGCTGAGGGAGGTGTGCAGATGGAGATTCAACAGGCAACACATAACTGATTTGTCTGTGGGGGAGTGACTAGTTATGGATGTCAAAGTCTTCTGCCTGGCAACAACGATATGAGGAGTAATACCTCACTTTCCATTAATTCCATAATTAATCAAGGAAATTTAGTTTTTGAAATGATTTCTGGCCTCTTTCAGGATCTGACGTATGCTCTCAAATTGCCCTGCCACCTGCTCTACAATCAAACCCTTTATATTGTATTTCCTTGTTCTTTCTACTAAAATGAATCACTTTCACACTTCCACGTATTTGGTGGCATCTGCCACCTGTCGGCCTATTTCACCAGATTAACCGAAGCCAATCATTGTCCTTCCTCCAGTTCACAATTCTTCCATGCTTTCTGGTATCTACAAATATTGAAATTGTACCTGTATAGCTAAATCTTGATCCTAGTATTGAACCATGGGGAAACCACGCTATATATAACCAATGGTGGCCTAATTCTGCTCCTATACCTTAGGATTTTATAGAGCCTGACAATAACAGTTCCCCAGGACTCTCTGTGTCCTGTTGCTCAGCCAATTTCACATCTATACTGCTACACTGCCTTTGATTCCACCAGTTTCAACCTTGTCTGACATCTGGCATTTTATGAAACAATTTTTTGGAATGTTATGTACACCCCTTCCTCCGTACTGTTGTGACCAGACATCCCTGCTAACTCTTTCAAAGAAAAGTTAATTAAAAACAGTTTGGCCTTTACAAATCACTTGCCCCCAAGTGTTTATTAAATTTATCCTGGATTATTAGAACTAAAACCTTTGCCACATTCAAAATTAAACATAGAAACATACAAAATAGGTGTAGGAGTAGGCCATTCAGCCCTGTAATCTCAATATCCCATTCCTGCTCTCTCCCCATACCCCTTGATCCTTTTAGCTGTAAGGGCCACATCCAACTCCCTCGTGAATATATCTAATGAACTGGCCCCTACAGCTTCCTGTGGGAGAGAATTCCATGGGTTCGCAACTCTCTGAATGAAGAAATTCTTCCTCATCTCAGTCCTGAATGGCTTACTCATTATTCCTACACTGTGACCTCTAGTTTTGGCTTTCCCCAACATTGGGAACATTCTTCCCACATCTAGCCTGTCCGGTCCCATCAGGATTTTGTATGTTTCTATGAGACTCCCCCCCCTCATTCTTCTAAATTCCAGTGAGTACAAACCCAGTCGAAACACTCTTCCTTCATAATTGCCATAGATTTATCCTCACAACACAAGTGAGTAACACTTCATGGAGGAATAAATCAGAGAGCTGTCACCTCACATAAACAGAATTTTATAAAATAACAGAATCTTCTGGTTGAGGTGTATTAATTGGTTGCTTATAAGGGGAGGCGATGGCCTAGTGGTATTATCACTGGACTGTTAATTCAGAGATCCAGATAATGTTCTGGGGACCTGGGTTTGAATCCTGCCACAGCAGATGGTGGAATTTGAATTCAATAAATATCTGGAATGAAGGGTCTAATGATGACCAGGAATCCATTGTCGATTGTCAGGAAAAACCCATCTGGTTCACTAATGCCCTTTAGGGAAGGAAACTGCCATCCTTACCTGGTCTGGCCTACACGTGACTCCAGACTCACAGCAATGTGGTTGACTCTTAACTGCCCTCTGGGCAATTAGGGATGGGCAATAAATGCTGCCTGGCCAGCGATGCCCTCATCCCGTGAATGAATATAAAGAATAAAGATGAAAATCAAGATTGCTCTGAAACATTGAACTATTTTCTCACTGAGGGTGCTAGGTGCTGTCAGCATGTTGTGTTTGTGTTTTTTAATGCCAGCTTCACATTTGCATTGATAGCGGAACCTCAGAAGCTCTGAGCAAAAGTGACTGCAACCTCATTAATCAACTCCATCACACAGAGCGGAGTCCAGGTGACTGTAGAAACAATGCTAACCTGGCAGCTCCACACTCCACAATACACCTCCCAAACAAAGCTGACACTTTGTCAGGTAACTGTCCCAGCCCTGATTGCAATCTGAGGAGCTGGCACACGAACAGCA
>NW_025978691.1:3733-6407 GCF_021869965.1 Rhincodon typus | reverse complement strand
CTCCCACCTCAAGCCGCACCTCCATCTCCTACCGACCAACCTCATCCCGCCCCCTTGACCTGTCCATCCTCCCTGGACTGACCTATCCCCTTCCTAACTCCCCACCTACACTCACCTTTACTGGCTCCATCCCTGCCTCTTCGACCTGTTTATTTCCTCTCCACCTATCCTCTCCTCTATCCATCTCCTATCCGCCTCCCACTCTCTCCCTATTTATTTCAGAACCCCCTTCCCCTCCCCCTTTTCTGATGAAGGGTCTAGGCCCGAAACGTCAGCCTCTCTGCTCCTATGATGCTGCTTGGCCTGCTGTGTTCATCCAGCCCTGCACCTTGTTGTCTCATATCATTTACCCAATAGTCTTAACATTGCCACCACCACATTGATATCATCTTAAGTGTTAATAGATGTCAATATGATGAAAATCTAGCTGAAATCTCTCTTTGGTGTTAATTTGCTTTGAGAAATTGAACAAATGCATTGATTGTCCACCCTTCATGTTAAAACCTTGGCCAGGAAACTATAAGGGCAAATTATTATTTAATTGGGAAGCAAAATCAAAGTGCATCACTGCAGATGAACTGAAAACAAAACATGTTGGAGATCACATGGAGAAAAAGCAAGCCAATGTTTCGAGTCTAGAGGACTCTTCATCAGAACTGATGTGAAGTGTGGAGGGGGCAGCATTTATGCAATAGTTGGGGGAGGGGTCTGCTGGGGGAGAAAGGATGTTGATAGTTCAGATTAAGTGATCAGAATGTGAGAATGGCTGAACAGTGGTGTGTCTAACTGCCAGACTGGAAAGAAGAGATACAAAAACAGAAGTTGCTGGAAAAGCTCAGCAGGTCTGGCAGCATTTGTGAAGAAAAAGTCAGAGTTAACGTTTCAGGTCCGGCGACCCTTCCTCAGAACTCAGTTAACCCGAAATATTAACTCTGATTTCTCTTCATGAATCTGTGGAATTTGTTGCCCCAGACAACGGGGGACACTAGGACACTGAATAAGTTTAAGGTGGACATGGATTTTTAAGTAGTGATGTGTTAAGGAGTAATGGGAAGTGAGCAGAAAAGTTGATGTGAGACTGAAATGAGACCCTGCCATGATTGTATTAAATTATGGAGCAGGCTCGAGGGGCTGAATTGCCTGCTCCTGCTTCTAGTTCTCACGTAATCTTTTTAAAAAAACTTCTAAAAGCATTAATTTACAGAGATACAATGATGACAAACATGGAACTCATAACCCAAAACCCACAAATTCAGTGTGTTCCTGTTTAAAGGATCACAACAGAATCCTTACTTTTCACTCTGAGACTTTCTCTATTATGTGGCAAATAAACTTTCCATTAAAAAAAAACTATGCTTTGTAACAGCAGGACAAAAGAAAAGCAGCTCTACCATATCAGTTAGTATATAAAGATGGACTAAGGTAATAAATACAGCACAGTCAGTAGCCATGGATTTGTAACCAATACCTTCAGCAGGCAAATGGAGACAGTTAGTAACAAAGAAACTGCTTTGAAATGAAATTTATGCCTCTGTCACAGATTTCAAATTTTTCGAATGTACATCTTCAAAGACTGGCTGCAGGCTGTCGGGACAAAAACTTCACCTATAAGTCGTGCCAGAAAATCTTCTGCCAGCCCTGGGAAAAGTGCATTCGTGGAAACTGTGTCTGCAAGCTGCCTTATCAGTGTCCAAAGAATGGGGAAAACGTTTGCTCAAGCAATGAAAAGAAATATAGGACATACTGCCAGCTGAAAAGTGTTGAATGTTCTCGAAATTCGGAAAAGTTCTCACATTTTGGGGCCTGCTCATTGGGTGAGAATGCAAAAATTGTTGTAATGTTTTCTACTTATCCATTTGAATAGGAAGATCTGTGGGCAGATGCAAACTCTCCTCAGTGAGATAAAATGTGCAGAAAACAGTCTTTCCCTTCATATTTATTGGGCTTAATTTTAATTTCTGGGGGATCCAGGAAGATACAGTTTAAAGTAAACTCTGCTTTGTGGAGGAGCCACTGGATTTCTCAACCCTTCCAATTGGAAAACCACCTGTCCACATTGTCCAAACACATGGCAATCTCTCTGATAGGCTGCAAAACTGAATTAGGCCTGCAAGCTCTCCAGTATTGCTCTGTCCCACTGTACAATGGCTCCCTCTGCTGCACCAATACAGCAGATTCCATTCTATCCATTAGTCATTTGATGGATTGCTGAATGAGAACATTAATTTGCCTTGAAACTGGGTTAGCGTTGAATCAATATCTGTTGCTAAAAGACTCCATTGTAAATGGCTGAAACAATCTCAGTTATGGTTTCAGAGATAGTAGGAACTGCAGATGCTGGAGAATCTGAGATAACAAGGTGTAGAGCTGGATGAACACAGCAGGCCAAGCAGCATCAGAGGAGCAGGAAAGCTGATGTTTCGGGCCTAGACCCTTCTTCAGAAATGAGGGAGGGGAAGGGGGTTCTGAAATAAATAGGGAGAGAGGGGGAGGCGGAAAGAAGGTGGATAGAGGAGAAGATAGGTGGAGAGCAGAAAGACAGGTCAAAGAGGCGGGGATGGAGCCAGTAAAGGTGAGTGTAGGTGGGGAGGTAGGGAGGAGATAGGTCAGTCCAGGGACGACGGACAGGTCAAGGGGGCAGGATGAGGTTAGTAGGTAGGAGATGGGGTGGGGC
>NW_025978691.1:0-3633 GCF_021869965.1 Rhincodon typus | reverse complement strand
CCTTGTCCACTCCACACTCCCCTCCAGCCCCACCACACCCGGCACTTTTCCCTGCAACCGCAGGAAGTGCTACACCTGCCCCTACACCTCCCCCGTCACCCCCATCCCAGGCCCTAAGAAGACTTGCCACATCAAGCAGATGTTCACCTGCACATCTGCTAATGTGGTATACTGTATCCGCTGTTCCCGTTGTGGCCTCCTCTACTTCGGGGTAACCAAGCAGAGGCTCGGGGACCGCTTTGCAGAACACCTACGCTTGGTTCGCACTAAACAACTGCACCTCCCAGTCGCGAACCATTTCAACTCCCCCTCCCATTCCTCAGACGACATGTCCATCCTAGGCCTCCTACAGTGCCACAACGATGCTATCCGAAGGTTGCAGGAACAGCAACTCATATTCCACATGGGAACCCTGCAGCCCAATGGTATCAATGTGGACTTCACAAGCTTCAAAATCTCCCTTCCCCCTACCACATCCCAAAACCAGCCCAGCTCGTCCCTGCCTCCCTAACCTGTCCTTCCTCCCACCTATCCCCTCCTCCCACCTCAAGCCCCACCCCCATCTCCTACCTCCTAACCTCATCCCACCCCCTCGACCTGTCCGTCCTCCCTGGACTGACCTATCTCCTCCCTACCTCCACACCTACACTCACCTTTACTAGCTCCATCCCCGCCTCTTTGACTTGTCTGTCTCCTCTCCACCTATCTTCTCCTCTATCCACCTTCTATCTGCCTCCCCCCTCTCCCTATTTATTTCAGAACCCCCTTCCCCTCCCCCATTTCTGAAGAAGTGTCTAGGCCCGAAATGTCAGCCTTCCTGCTCCTCTGATGCTGCTTGGCCTGCTGTGTTCATCCAGCTGTACACCTTGTTCTCTCAGTTATGGTTTAGTTTGTATCTGGGTATGTAACTGTATTTGTAAACACACATAATGAGCTCTCTTTGTTTTTAAATTTTAGGACATGCTGCTGTTTCTTGGCAACCTGATCGTAAGTCACAAGGAATTGTTTTGTTCAGTTTCAATCAGACTTTACAAGAATTGTCTATATGCATGAATCAGAAGAGTTGGACAATGCATGAGGCAAATGTATTCTGCAGACAGCTCAACTTTCAATTGTAAGAATTTAGCTTAAATTTTCTGCATTTGAAAATGATTGAAATAATGCGTGTAATGAGTATTTTGTCTCTTAAAGGTGTCTTTTCTGCTGCTGACCAAGCTTTTTTCTTTGGCCAGAGGAGCAGAGAAAATTTTAACACAAACAGAATTTACAATTTGGCTGAAGATTACCAATTTTATGAACTGGTCGAACAGGATGCGCTGCAGAGGGTTTGAGATGAGCCTGTCAGAGTGTTTCCGCCTCACAGATATTGAAAAGCTACAGAAGAAATGCAGGAAAGAAAAGATTGCTGCGGTTAAATGTTATGATTATCCTCCAGGTTTTTATTTTATTTTACTACAGTGGGCTTCATTCATCAGTGATATGGGCTCGGGGAAGGGTGCTATGTGGGTAGTGTAAGTCTGCAGGTTTGTGTGTGAATTGTCATCTTGCTTGTCTATAGGCAACACAATTGAATGTAGATTGGTGCTTGCCTTTCTAAAGGGAAACTCAGTGAGTTAATTTGTCATTGACATGCAGTCCTCTCTGTTGCAATATCCACTGTGTAAACCTTCCATGGAAAATGGTTAATGCCCCCACAATCCTGACAAAACCTCCTTCCAGGTTTGTTCATTTCATCTGGTTTATGAAGAACTTTTCTGAAAAAGGAAATCTGTCACTCTTACCTGGTTTGGCCTACATGTGACTCTACATGCATTACAACATGGTTTCATCTCAGCTGTTGTAATGGACAGTTAGGCATGGGCAATAAACGTTGGCAGGGACAGTGATACCTACATCTCATCACCAAATGAAAAACAAATCAGAATAGTATTCAATCAGAAGTAGCCATTTCCTCTTCATTCAAGCGACTCCTTACAGTCCCAGCAGCACTACTGAGTTCTGAAGCTGCTGGGACTGCTAGAGCTGCTAGCCTATAGAGGGGCAGAAGGCCATCTCTGTGCTCAATTATACCACTGGCAATGTGATATTGCAGCGGGCAGCCTTCTTCAAAAGTTACTTTGTTTGTGACTGAGGGAAGAGCAACATGCTGTTCTGTACTAAATTCAGTTTCATATAAAAATTGTCTCGTGCTAAGTAATGGCCATCATCCAATGTCCAGTCTGACAACTGGGAACTGCTATTGGATTACCTAGTTACTGTATTTAGTTAAGTTTTCGACTTCACTAAAACTGCTTCTGTTGTTTGTTAGACAAGAAATGCACCAATGAAGAATTTACTTGTGTAAATGGGAAATGTATTCCATTGGAGGATCTTTGCAATGGCATTGATGACTGTGCTGACCTAAGTGATGAGTTATGCTGCAAAAGTAAGTAAAGGAGACAAAGAGTTTCTCTCTTTTGATGGTACCTCTGGAGGTTAAAGTGAGACTAGCATTCTGCAGATGTTCTCGATTTAGCAATGCTTTGAGTCATTAAAAAAAATTAAATGCAGACTATCATTGTCTCTAATACTTTTTCTATTGTTAAAACAGATTGCACTAATTCTCACCACTGCAAATCAGACATATGTATTCCATATTTTTCTTGCTGTGATGGTGAAGATGATTGCTTGGATGGAAGTGATGAGAAGAACTGCACTGGTAAGAAATTATCTTCACAGATTAATGCATTCTTCAACTATTTAAATAAAAGACCCAGATTTTCATTTGGATTTAGGAAAACATGACCTGCACATTTTTGCAGGTTCTAAACAGCACATCTGACCCATTCCCGTCTTTAGGACTTTTGTTTCTCCACACAGGATCTAGGATTGCAGTGCAGTTTGTAAGTTGCAATCAAGTGTGGTGAAGAGGTAGCTGGATAGAAGGTCCATGTCAATTTTCCAACACAGCAGCCCAGTTTTCAGCTTGAGTTAAACGTCCCAAAATCTTACATCTCTCCCTTAACTCCCCCACCCAATAATGCCACATTGATGCCACCTCAGATCCACCAAGTCTCCTCCATGCATTCATGGGGATTCATCAGTATCCACAGTGTATAGCCTTCAGAAATATCAATAGAAATTGCATTAAATGCAAATGAAAACAAAACCTCACATACCAACCTAAAACTCACATTGATGCTACAAATAAAAACCTCTTCTCATTAGGAAAAAGCCAATTGGTCCTTAAAAAGTTGTATAAACAAACAACCATGCGCTCTGAAACCAAATCAAAGTTGGACTATGTTATAACAGCTTCATAAAGCTGTCAGCCATTCCCCTGAACAGCTGTGTCAATAGAACTGAGTATATCATTTTTTGGAACTCAGCCAAACATTTATAATGGTCAAAATTACTGATATGTTGCTGCTCTCTCATTACAGAGAGACCATGGTAGTGGTCTGACTTGATGGTCGCCACACCTCAGGTGACAGAAGAGGTAGAGAAGGAGAGCCCTTCATGGTGATCCTAACCAACACAGGAATTGAACCAGAGATAGCAGGAACTGCAGATGCTGGAGAATCTGAGATAATAAGGTGTAGAGCTGGATGAACACAGCAGGCCAAGCAGCATCAGAGGAGCAGGAAGGCTGAC
>NW_025978690.1:0-6408 GCF_021869965.1 Rhincodon typus | reverse complement strand
GCAACATCGAGGGCCGAAGGGCCTGTACTGCGCTGTAATGTTCTATGCTCTATGTTCTATGTTCTATGAGTTTCAGGGTATTCTGATGGAAGTGGCCACCATCGCCAGACCAACTGAGCTTGGGCAACACCACTTAGTGAAGGCAATTGCATAGCCTTACTCAGGATATATCCTGAACAGAGGGACTCTAGGTTAGCCCACAGCAAAACCCCAAAACAAAGCCAAGCCTCGCTCAAACGGTTAAAATTTTCTCAAGGCTCTGGGCCAGCAGGCCATTGTAGTTGCTGCTGGTATTTAGACATTGAGACAGAAAAAAAAAAGAGTCCCACTAGACCTGAACTGAGTACTGGAACTCATAGGCCGTTATCCAGGAGAGTGCACACCCTGGAAAGTCCACCAACATTCAGCTGGAACAGTTAAATTACTTAGCACCATCTAAGTCAGAACCAATCAAAATAAGCATCCAGTTAAATGGCCACCCAGTTCTAATGGAGGGTGATACCACCGCAGCTGTATCAGTGATTGCAGAACTAATCTTAACCAAAATTTGCTCTGGACTCTAACCCTTAAGTTTGTATAAGACCTTGGCCAGGCTCAGAACCCAAACTGAGGAACCCCTACAGATTAAGAGTACAACTTTGGTTCCAGTCTCTTATGAGAAGCAGCTGGTTCACTTACCACTGATTGTAGTAAAAGGCTCAGGCCCAAGCCTGATGGGGTGAAATTGGTTGAGAAAGATTCAACCTGATTTGGCTTCACATTTTTCAATTAGAAAATGGCTGCCTGAGTGAAGTCCTAATTAAATACCTGGACATTTTTCAGGAAGGTCTAGGGACTATCAAAAGGACCAAGGCCACCTTGCATGTTGACCAGGAAGCAATTCCATGATTCTGCAAGTCCTGCCCAGTGCCATTTCCGAAATGGGCAAAAGTAGAGGCAGAAATCAGGAGGCTAGAAAGTGATGGAATCACCAAACCAGTCCAGTTTGTGCAACGGCCAGCACCGGTCGTATTGATTGGGAAGCCCGACAGGTTGGATTGCCTTTATGGAGAATTTCAAACAAACGATAAACCACATTTCACTGCTGGACAAATACCAAATCCCTTGCATAGGTGCAAAACTGGTGGGTAGGGTGGGGCGGGTAAGTGGTGCTTATCTTCATGAAGTTGAACATGAGCCATCCTGCGACTGTGATTACATGAAGATTCACAGAATATATGCTACACATAATACCCATAAGGGTTTGTACCAATATATGAGACTGTCTTTTGGGGTATCATCAGTCTGTGCCATTTTCCAGCAGACATTGGAGAAAATTTTACAAGCTCTACTCCAGGTCACGATTTATCTGGATGATGTGCCAATAACTGGGAAGACCAATAAAGAGCATTTAGAGAACTTGGACATAATGCTTAAACATTTATCCTCGGCAGGTATACAACTTAGGAGGGGAAAAAAACAAATGTGTGCTCCAGGCACCCCAAGTGACACACATGGGCTACGGAGTCGACGAGACTGGATTACATCCGTTGGAAGATAAAGCAAGGGCAATCAAAGGCACCCTGACCCCCATGTCTGTACCGGAGCTTAGAATTTCCTTGGATTGGTGAATTATTATGGATAATTCATACATAATCTGGCCTCCATCCTAGCACTACTACATCTGCTATTGAAAAAGGGTCAGTCTTGGAAATGTTCTCATAGCCAAGATGTAGCCTTTATGGAAGTGAAAAAGCAGCTATCATAGTCTAAGGTGCTGGTACATTACGATCCCAAGTGAGATGTGGTGCTGACATTGCAATGCCTTCCCGTACAGTGTTGGGATTGTGTTGGCTTTTAGCTGGTCCAATGGAGAGGAATGGCTGATAGCATATGCATCTCCCACTTTGGCTGATGCTGAATGAAGATATACCCAGATAGAGAAGGAAGGTCTGGTGGCTATCTTTGATGTGAGAAAGTTCCACCAATATTGTTACAGGCATAAATTTGTAATAGTAACGGAGCACAAACACCTGTTAGGACTATTAAAACAGGACCAGGTCATGCCACCCATAGGTTCCAGTCAAATTTAGCTCTTATTCTGAGTGCACACAATTACAAGTTGGAACACTGTCTGGGAGGTTAAGTGGCAAATGCAGATGCCTTGAGCGCCTCCCACTGGCAAATACACCCTCAGTGATGCTGCCACGAGAACAGTCTTTTCTGGTTTTAAACTTTCTGGACAATCTTCCAGTCACAGCTGACAATATCAGACTGTGGAGACAAAAAGATCCTATCCAGGCAAAACTAAAATAGCTGGTGGTGATGGGGAAACAAAAAGGCCATCACAACCAGAACTGAGACTTTTCTGGACCCGGCGAGACAGGATCACCATAGAGGACGGAATGTTACTATGGGGAACAAGAGTGATTGCCTGAGAAAAGGTCGCCACTAGATACTGGCTGAACTCCACCAGGGTCATCCAGGGGTTTCCAAAATGAAGATGTTGGTGAGATGTTATGCCTGATGGCCTGGACTGGACGCATATATAGGCATGTTGGTTGGGCAGTGACCAGAGTGTCAACAAAGACAAAAGTTACCTCCAGCAGCACCCCCACATTTATGGGAAATAACTGGATAAATCCTGGACTCAGTTACACATTGACTATGCTGGTCCTTTCATGGGATCTATGTTTTTAGTCAGTGTGGACAACTACTCAAAGTGATTGCATGTGCATAGAGCTTATTCATCAAATATAAAGAACAAAGAAAATTGCAGCACAGGAACAGGCCCTTCGGCCCTCCAAGCCTGCAACGATCCAGATCCTCTATCTAAACCTGCTGCCTATTTTCCAAGGATCTGTATCCCTCTGCTCCCTGCCCACTCATGTATCTGTCTAGATACATCTTAAATGATGCTATCATGCCTGCCTCTACCACCTCCGCTGGTAACACGTTCCAGGCACCCACCACCCTCTGCGTAAAGAACTTTCCACACATATCTCCCTTAAACTTTTCCCCTCTCACCTTGAAATCGTGACCCCTAGTAATTGAGTCCCCCACTCTGGGGGAAAAAGCTTCTTGCTATCCACCCTGTCTATACCTCTTATGATTTTGTAGACTCAATCAGGTCCCCCCTCAACCTCCATCTTTCTAATGTAAATAATCCTAATCTACTCGACCTCTCTTCATAGCTAGCGCCCTCCATACCAGGCAACATCCTGGTGAACCTCCTCTGCACCCTCTCCAAAACATCCACATCATTTTGGTAATGTAGCTACCAGAACTGTACGCAGTATTCCAAATGTGGTCAAACCAAAGTCCTATACAACTGTAACATGACCTGCCAACTCTTGTACTCAATACCCCGTCCAATGAATGAAAATATGCCGTATGCCTTCTTGACCACTCTATCCACCTGCGTTGCCACCTTCAGGGTACAATGGACTTGAACACCCAGATCTCTCTGTGCATCAATTTTCCCCAGGGCTTTTCCATTTACCACATAGTTCGCTTTTGAATTGGATCTTCCAAAATGCATCACCTCGCATTTGCCTGGATTGAACTCCATCTGCCATTTCTCCGCCCAACTCTCCAATCTATTTATATTCTGCTGCATTCTCTGACAGTCCCCTTCACTATCTGCTACTCCACCAATCTTAGTGTCATCTGCAAACTTTATAATCAGACCATCTATACCTTCCTCCAGATCATTTATGTACATCCCAAACAACAGTGGTCCCAACACGGATCCCTGTGGAACACCACTGGTCACAGTTCTCCATTTTGAGAAACTCCCTTCCATTACAACTCTCTGTCTCCTGTTGCCCAGCCAGTTCTCTATCCATCTAGCTAGTACACCCTGGACCCCATGCGACTTCACTTTCTCCATCAGCCTACCATGGGGAACCTTATCAAACGCCTACTGAAGTCCATGTATATGACATCTACAGCCCTTCCCTCATCTATCAACTTTGTCACTTCCTCAAAGAATTCTATCGAGTTGGTAAGACATGACCTTCCCTGCACAAACACACCTTCCAAGTGAAGCAGTGCTTTACTTGCATTTCACATAATCTAGTCTACTGCGTTTGCTACTCACAATGTGGTTTCCTCTACATTGGGAAAATTAAATGTAGACTGGCATTCTGCAAAGTGGTCACTCAATGTTCTGTCTGCAAAAAAGACCCTGAGCTTCCATTTGCCTGCAACTTCAACACAGCATATTGTTCCCTGGCCAACATCTCTGTCTCAGAAGTGGAAGAACAGCACCTAATTTTCTGCTTGGGGACGCTGCAGCCTTCTGGACTCAATATTGAAATCAACAACTTCGGGCCTTGAGCTCTCCATGTCCTTACCCCAACCTCCACACACTAGGCCTTGCTATCACACAGTCTGCTATTACACACAACCCATTGTTAGTCACTAGCAGTTGCCATTAATAGCTATTCACCCTCCTAGCTGGATTGTTATCCATCCCTTTGTCTGTCCAACTGTTCTTCCCTGTCTTTGGGCTCTATCCCTACCTATTGTTTACTCCTTACCCACCCCCACCCTATCTTCTGCATATAAATCAATATTTTCCTAGCTACTATCAGTTCTGAGGAAGGGTGACTGGTCCCGAAACGTTAACCCTGATTTCTCCCCACAGATGCTGCCAGACCTGCTGAGCTTTTCCAGCAATTTCTGTTTTTGTTGAAGAAACAGCTGACAACTTCATTAGATACCGAACTGTCCTGGTTGCTGTTAAATTATAAGATCACTCCTCACACAACTACAGGGAAAGCTCCGGCAGAGTTGCTAATGGGAAGACTACTCCGGACCAGGTTAAACCTGATCTTCCTGGACCTGTGGGGAGGGTGAAACAGTATCAGAAATGCCAACACCAGGCACAAGACTCTTTTAAGGGACAGAAATGCAGTTTACATCAGTTGGCGAAGTTCGGTGTTGAAACCAGAGGAATGGCCCTGCATGGGTAACAGGCATGAATGACACGAGGTTAGGTCCCATGACATACAAAGTTCAGGTAGGAGAGGTGGGGCTGATCAAGTGTGTGGACCACATGAAAGTTGCAATCTCACAAATGGGGCAGGACCAAAACATACCCAGCCCCTCAGAACATCTGACAAGGCTGTCAGCACTAATGGCTTCTTCAAAGAGACCGCTGAGAATGAGATAGACATGGCAGATGTTACAGTCTCTTTGCCATTACCACCTTAAAATGAACTTTGGCTGAGATGCTCCAGGCACAAGAGATGGGCTATGATCCAGTACATGCCATCAGTACCTGAGCAGATTTGAAGGAACCGGACCTGGTGGGAAAATGCACAGAAGAACCTACAGGTAAAAAAAATGGGCCTACGTCTCAGAATTTAGAAGGGGGAGTGACGTATTGATTGGAATGAAGTCAGCCAGGTGGACCTCATATGAGTTCCCTGATTGGACCTGGTTAACATCCCCAACCAGGGAGTCCTGACTGACAAATCCATAGAGTCATACAGCTGTACAGCATGGAAACAGACCCTTTAGCTAACTTGTCCATGCCAACCAGGTATCATAGAATGACCGAATCCTCAGTGTGGGAACAAGACATTCGGCCCAACAAGTCCACACAGACCTTTTGAAGATCATCCAACCCAGACCCATCCCTCTACCTTATCCCTGTATTTCCCATAGCTAACACATCTGACCTACACATCCCTGAACATTATGGACAATTTAGCATGGCCAATTCACCTAACATGCACATTTTTAGATTGTGGGAGGAAACCGGAGCCATGCAGACACAGCGAGAAAGTGCAAACTCTACACAAACAGTCGTCTAAATTTCGGATCGAACCCAAGTCCCTGGTGCTGTGAGGCAACAGTGCTAACCACTGAGCCACCATGCCGCCCCAATCCTAAGTTAACCTAGAACGATTTGCCAGCATTTGGCCCGTATCCCTCTAAACCCTTCCTATATTATGTACCCATTCAGATGCCTTTTAAATGTTGTAATTGTATCAACCTCCACCACTTCCTCTGGCGGCTCATTCTATACACACACCACCTCTGTGTGAAAAAGTTGCCCCTTAGGTCCTTTTTAAATCTTTCCCATCTCACCTTAGAACTATGTCTGCTAGTTTTGGAGCCCACACCCCAGGGAAAAGACCTTGGCTATTCACCATATCCATGCCCCTCATGATTTTATAAACTTTTATAAGGGCATCTCTCAGCCTCTGATGCTCCAGGGAAAATAGCCCCAGACTATTCCGTCTCTCGCTATAGTTCAAAACTTCCAACCCTGGCACATCCTTGTAAAGGGGTAGTAGGAACTGCAGATGCTGTAGAATCTGAGATAACAAGGTGTAGAGCTGGATGAACACAGCAGGCCAAGCAGCATCGGAGGAGCCGGAAAGCTGACGTTTCAGGTCTAGACCCTTCTTCAGA
>NW_025978689.1:0-6410 GCF_021869965.1 Rhincodon typus | reverse complement strand
CTGAGCTCCGAAAGCTTGCGTTTTCAAATAAACCTGTTGGACTATAATCTGGGAACAAATAGGGAAACACAGGCCACTCTATATTGATTCTTTTCAGCCTTCACCATTCCAGTGAAAAGACAAATGAATAAAACTTGTTTAGGCTGCCGATTGTTAAGACTCAAGCTTAGTAACGTACATGTAGACTGATATCAGATCTAGCAAGCATTAAGCCTGATTGTTAATATTTCAGTTTATAAATGGAACCTATTTCGACAGATCTTTTTTTTTAGAAAAGCCACAAGTTGTTAAAGTTCGGAATGTAATACATCGTGTTGCATAATCTTACGATACTTGAATGAGTACCCAGGCAGGAATTTTACATTGGAAACATTGCAATTTTTGTAATGTTAGGAATGAGACAGCGACTTTACCTCTAGCATGTTCCTACCCACAGCAATGAAATAATGAGTAATTAGCCTGTGTGCAAAAACAAAAGTAAAATTCTGCAGTCCCTGAAAATCTGAAATCAATAATCTTTGGACTGCTGCTCTGCTCAAAATTTAGCCTGCCCAAACACAGCTCTGCATTTCTCACTGGGTCTTCCAAACTCGTCAGAAATGCACCATCCATTGAATAACTCAATTGTCGCACTGTTTTGTTGGGGGTCGCAAGACTGGGCAGACTCCCTTTTTATGACATGTGGTAAGTACAATTGTCTGGAGTCATAGAGTCATACAGCATGGAAACAGACCCTTCGGGCCAACCAGTCCATGCCGAACATAATCCCAAACTAAACTAGTCCCACCTGCCTGCTCCTCAACTTGGTGTACTGTATCCTCTGCTCCCAATGTGGCCTCCTGTACATCAGTGAGACTAATCGTAGACTTGGAGACCGTTTTATAGAGCAGCAGAGCAAGAGAGACTGTCAGCTGAGCCTGGATGAGTTGCTGGCAATGCAGCATGTGCATGGTACACATTGCTGCCTTTGTGCATTGGTGTGGAGGGTGTTAATGTGGAAGTTGGTGGATGGGATGGCGGTCAAGCAACCTGCTTCATCCTTGACAGTGTCAAGGTGTCTGAGTGTCA
Organism: Rhincodon typus; assembly: GCF_021869965.1. Classification (NCBI taxonomy): domain Eukaryota; kingdom Metazoa; phylum Chordata; class Chondrichthyes; order Orectolobiformes; family Rhincodontidae; genus Rhincodon; species Rhincodon typus. The sequence goes on along the minus strand of NW_025978689.1, from coordinate 5,342 downwards.
ACAGTTCTGCACCCATCCAGGCAGGTGAAGATTATTTTTAACCAGAAGACAAAATACTTGATGAAAGATTTGTTTTTTCCTTGAAATGCAAGGAATGTTGAAAAGAAAGCCTTAATTGCCAATCTCTGATGGATTAGGAGTCAACCTGCATTGCAGGACTAGAGTCACAAGCGGATGATGGGGCTCATTCAGGTTCCCTGTTACAAAGGTGGTGAGGAAAACAGTTTTCAAAACGTTATGGTTTCAGTGTTATTTTATCTGCTCATCACCCACACTCTCCAGGTTATGATGTGAAGAAAACTGAAGATGAGGGGGGAGAAAAAGTTATGTAGAAATGCTAATCTCGCAACTTGATACTGTAACTTTGATTTTGATGGCTTTCAGGCCAAAGGCTTGAAACTGCCAATCATGAGCTGAGGATGTGTCTCTTTTACCAGCTCCAACAGGCAAAAGCATGAAGACAGCTCAATAATAAGACATCTGGTGCTTTACTCTTAGAGGCACCATAATGTATCAGTGTATAAACAGGTTACAAAAGGTTGCTCAGGAACTTTACAGGTAGATCTCACAGTTGCAGATGCAGTAACATACAAGTCAAGATTACCTGGTGTGAACATATTGAGGGTGCACTGACAGTTCTTCAATCCATTTAGTTAGAAAGTTATTGCGTCTGCCGCAAGGATCAGTGCTGAGTCTGCAGCTTTTTGTCATTCATATAAATGATTTGGATGTGAACATAGGAGGTACGGTTAGTAAGTTTGCAGATGTCACCGAAATTGGAGGTGCAGTGGACAGCGAAGAAGGTTACCTCAGAGTACAACGGGATCTTGATCAGATGGGCCTGTACACTGGGGAGTTGCAGATGGAGCTTAATTGAGATAAATGTGAGGTGCTGCATTTTGGAAAGGCAAATCAGGGCAGGACTTAGACACTTAATGGTAAGGTCATGGGGAGTGTTGATTAACGAAGAGACTTCAAAGTCCAGGTTCATATATACCTGCAACTCCACTTTCAAGGAACTAAGATAGTGAAGAAAATGTTTGATATGCTTATGAGATAACAAGGTGTAGAGCTGGATGAACACAGCAGGCCAGGCAGCATCAGAGGAGCAGGAAGGCTGACGCTTCGAGTCTGGACCCTTCTTTTCTGCTGTGTTCATCCAGCTCTACACCTTGTTATCTCAGATTCTCCAGCATCGGCAGTTCCTACTATCTCTGTTTGATATGCTTACCTTTATTGGTCAGTGTATTGAGTATAGGAGTTGGGAGATCATGTTGCAGCTGTGCAGGACATTGGTTAGACTATTATTGGAATACTGCGTACATTTCTGGTCTCCCTGCTATCAGAAGGATGTTGTCAAACATGAAAGTGTTCAGAAAAGATTTACAAGGATATTGCCTGGGTTGGGGGGTTTGGGCTATAGGGAGATGCTGAATAGACTGGGGCTATTTCGTCAGAGGCTGAGGGGTGACCTTATAGAGGTTTGTAAAATCATGTGGGGCATAGATGGAATAAATAGGCAAGGTCTTTTCCCTGGGGTGGGGGAGCCCAAAATTAGAGGGCAGAGGTTTAAGGTGAGAGGGGAAGGATTTAAAAGGGATCTAAAGGGAAACTTTTTCATGCAGAGGGTGGTGCGTGTATGGAACAAAGTGCCAGAGGAAGTTTTGAAGACCAGTACTATTATAACTTTTCAAAGACTTTTGGATGGGTACACGAATAGGAAGGGTTTAGAGAGATCGGGGCCAAATGCTGGCAAGTGGGACTAGATTAATTTAGGATATCTGGTCAGCATTGATGAGTTGGACCGAAGGGTCTGTTTCTGTGCTGTACATCTCTATAGCTCTGTGAATCTAGAACAGAATAATCTGCTTGTAGTACTTAAGATGCCACATAGTGCCATGCTACAAAGTAAAACTGCCACTGAAACTATGCTTCCCTCTCAAATGACATCCCTCATGTGCTTAACCTCACTGACAAGCAATATTCATAGTACACCATTCCAACATGCTCCTTTTCAATTCTTCTCCCCTCTCATTTAACAGTGATGAATGTTGCTGCATAATTTATGGTTGCCAGCAAACTTCAATACCCAATCCAACTGATCATTTTTCATGCACCAGTCTAGGCAGTTTAATACAGAGCAACTTTAACGATCAAGTCCAATTCCATTCCTGTTGACATTCATAGCTTTTATTTTATCATAAACATGGTAGTTGCAAACAGCTCACTTTATGTCCCATTACAGGACTTGAGTTTAAAAGCCACAAACACCCAAAGGAGGCATTTGAGTTTTCATAAATAACTTTAAGGTAGTATTAATTTTAAATTAACGTTAGTAAGAAGCAACGTTTTAGGTTTCATAGTAAATAGAGTGGAAATTACAAGACCCATGCCAGTGGAGAGCAAATAACTAATTCCAGAGAATGAATGAATAGTTGGCGTTCTGCTGTCTGGCAGGAGTGTTAGGGGGTGTTTCCCCTGGGCTTCCTCCATCTTCCCTGATCCATCTTCCATCTGAGGATTAGCAGCTGCCTGATGAGAACCGCACCCCCATCCACCCCTTTCCAAGCACTTGTTAACATGTTTCATTTCTACAAGGCTGGTAGGGCTGTCCTATGCCAATCGCTTGTTTGAAACCTTTGAGCTAATGAATACAGGACAGTGTCACCTCTGCTCTTGTCCGCCTACTTTAAAACGAGATTGTGGTTTACCTCGAGCTGGGGCTTGTTTTCCAGCGACATGTCTCGACCAATGTTTCCACAAGGCAACAGAGGACACCCTGACTTCTGACTCAGGTCAGAGATATGGACGTCTTTGTTTTACCTCAGTCCGTAACTGCTCAGAAAGTTGTATCATTGCATAGATTCTACACCACACAGGCCTTTAAGACAGGTACATGTTATCACAGGATGTGATGTTCTGCTATAAAGATACCTGCCTTGCCTCCATCACTCACTCTGTGTCGCAAAGTCAGTGTAGTGTGTTCAGTCAGTTTTGCGTATGTAATGTACAGTAACATCAATAAGCAAGAACCCAGACTACATACTAGATTGTAATATCATAAGTGCTAATAGTTAGCGTTACTAATAAACTTAAAGAACTCTGACTGAACAAGAACCTAATCATTGAGTTGCATGTTTTATGAGCCAATATATAGGACAGCATTCACGCCATATTATACTGTCAGTGGCATATGATCCACAAAACTGTTTCAAAGAATGTTGTTTTTAACTGAAAAAGGGAGAGAATAAAAGAAGACATGTGATCATTTGCTAAGAGTTCACAATGTCATGCTGGCTAATTCTGTAGTCACCATTTCGTACACCACTGATGGAAGAAAACGCATTACAGAAACTATACACCAAATTTTTGTATAGTTATAGAATGTCCTACAGGGCTTGAAAATAAAAATGACTTGTTATTATCATACCAATTTGAATCACGTAGCATATTGCAACAGAAGATAATAATGCATAGAAACCAGGCGACACAGAACTTTTGTCCACCAATGATAAGGGCATTTCTAGCAGGCTTGTCATATTGCCATGTTTGAGATTAGATACAGTCAGTAGAGAGCAGAGGACTGAAATTGGGGAATTCTTGGTAGATGTGGTGTGGTGTACTGGGGGACTGCAACATATCATTCATTTCAGGTTATCTACCATAATGCCGGAGGTCAAATGTGAACACCGTGGCTTTCAGCTGGTGTTCAAATAACAGTGGTCCAATTCTTGGCCGCTTTTCAAGCATTCTGGTGGGCACACTATACTGAAGTTTGCCAGTTTTTTTTTGCTCGCAAAAGTCTTTCGGTGCATCAGGGTTTGGTTAGCCCAATGGAATTAGAGATATTTGTGTAACAGAGGCCAGATTCTGAAAGAATAGATCAGGTAAGCGTGCAGTACAGCACAACGCCCAAGCCAGGCGGCTGGATGATGAGATAATTAGTCGATTTTTCAAATTTTCTGTCAATTAAATTGTATAAAACTGTCCATTTGACAAGCGGATCCAGTCTTACAGGGATTGCCAGAGAAGCGAGGGAGTTGAACTTGGTGGAGAAGTGTGACAGAATGAGGCCTATCATGAGTGCATTTGCCCTTAGCAGCTCGACTAGATTAATTATCATTGCTTTGGTCAGTCTATTTGTCATCGTGTCAGCACTTCTGCAGGACGATGAAACCCTCTGAGGTTAAGGAACCCATTTACCTATTCATCTTTGAATTTTAAAGACTTCCTTCTCTGGTTTGGTCAGGTTTTGATGGCACCATCAATTACACATAATAGTTTCAAGGGATATATTTGTTTAAGCTTGCTTCAGTGGGTCATACAGTAATTAGCTGCACAACATAAAGTCATGCTTTTTGGAGGCTCTTTATTTATTGAATGTACATAGCCTATGCACTAGCCCCTCAATCTTGTGCTGGGGGTTTGACAGCAACTATTGTTTTAGTCTGTCAAGTGCACAGCAATAGAACCTGCAGTTTCTTGTTACTGTGAGAGTATGATGTTGGTAAGTCTCAAGTGAGGAGCCCCACGGGCATCTATGTTGCTTCAAACTTGCTTGCAGTCTGCAAAGCCCTTTTGTTCTTTCTTTGAAACAGAATTATGAAAGAGGGAGTGAGGGACAGAAGGCCCACCTATTGGGATTTGTCAGAGCACCTCTACTGTTCTTCCTAAAGAGGTGGCTTTTGAAAATTATGGTTTAAGAAAAAAATTAGTTTTCTCTGATGGCCAGTAACTCAACTGAGTCCAGTATAATGGTTTGTGTTTCTCAGCACCCGGGAGTCTTGTATTTGGTTCAAAAGGAGATTACTCGATAGAGGTTGTTTTCCTGCAGAACAGAGAGTGTTCAAGTTAAATCCTGCTCTCACGAGATGTGAGCAGCCAGCGAAACTCCAAGCAGGGTAGTGCTTTGAAGTTAATAAAAACAACTTGTATTTGTGCAACCCCTACACAGTACTGTCATTTTAAACTGTGACGAGAGAATGTTGTGGCGAGATTGTTGATTGTATTAAAATTGTATTAAGATTGTATTAAAAAAAGGCAGCAAAATTTAAAGGGATCAAGGGATCAGGGAAGAAAGGGGGAACAGGGCACTGAGTTAGACGGTCAGCCACGATCACATTTAATGACAGAGCAGGCTCGATGGGCCAAATGGCCTACTCCTGCTCCTATTTTCGATGATCCTGTAAATAGGTTCCAAAAATATATTCAGGATGACAATGCACAATAAACCTGCACTCCCCCACCCACCCCCATTGTAGGCAGGTTGCAAACTTTATACCTGACCATTTAAATTATTGTGACATGCAGCCAGCAACCAAGAGTATAGCTAAGTGGCTGCA
>NW_025978688.1:0-6410 GCF_021869965.1 Rhincodon typus | reverse complement strand
GAGCGTTAGAGGTGAGGTTAGGGTCAGCGCTGGGGCTGAGTGTTATGGTTTGTGTTCGGCCTGAGGTGAAGGTTAGGGTTAAGGTTTGGCCTGTGGCTGGGATCAGATCTTACGCAAGGGTTAGCGTTAGGGCTGAATCTCGGGTTAAGGTTTGGGGTAGGGTTATTTCTGGGGGCAGGGAGAAAGAAAGCAGCTTCGCATACTCAGAGACAGAACCAGAGGGAGGACAACTGTGTATTCTACAGGAGACTCGGGATTTATTGTAAACTTAACAGGTCAAATAGTATTGCAGATTAGTTTACAATTAAAGATTATTGTCCTGACAGAATGCCTCATTGACAGAGGGTACGCTTGAGGCTGTCCCTCTATGTTGTAGTGTCAGTACTGAACGAGTGCTCAATTGTCAGAGGATCACATTCAGCCGATGCCTCATTTTTAAAAATTATGTAATTTAATTCTGTAGCACTCCCCGAATAAGAATTTAGAATAAGGCTCAGCCTCAGTCTTGACGCTATGACTGATACATTCCCACAGTTCAGACCCACTGACACTGCTGCAATACCTCAGTGCGGACCATTTGACAATGAGGCACTGCTTCAGTGCCGAAGCTCTGACAGTACTGATTATCTGACAATAAGGGAGTGCCTCAGTCTGAAATTGTCACAGTGTTGCAATCGTGTGGCACTCCCACAATTCTAACCCCTTGAGAATAAGACACTACCTCAGTATTGACCGTGTCACTATAATGCACCCCAACAGTTCTGACCCTCTGGTACTGCTGCATTACCTCATGACAGACCCTATAAATGTGAGACACTTCCTCAGTTCTGACCCTCTTACAATGAGGAGCTACCTCAGTATTGACTCTCTGATTATAATGCTCTCCAGCAGTTCTGTCCCATTTGACCGTGCTTCAATACTTGCCTGGACCAGGCAAATTCCTCATTGTTAGCAGGTCAGTTCTGTGGCAGTGCCTCCTGGTAATGGGATCATATGAATCTGTAATACTATTTGACCTGTTAAGTTTACAATACATCCAGTGTCACCTGCAGAACACGCAGTTGCTCTCCCTCCGTCTCTGGGCATGCGAAGCTGCTTTCTTTCTCCCTACTCTCAGAAATATCCCGAACCTTAACCCTAGATTCAGCCCTAAAGCTAACCCTCGCGTCAGCCCGAAGCCGAACTTCAGCCCAAAGCCTAACCCAAACCATAAGCCTCAGCCCTAACGCCAGCCTCATCCGACACTAACCATAGCCTCACAGTGCAAGACTCCCCTAATATCAAACCCCTGAAAGTGAAGCACTGCATTAATATTGACTATCTGACAGTACAGCCCACCTCAGTGCTGACCCTCCGACAGTGCAGCACTCCCTTATTACTCACCCTTTGATACTGCAGCACACCTTTAATAATGACACTCTGACAGTGTCACACTCCCTTAATATCGGATCTTCAACAGTGCAGCATTCCCTCACTGATGACACTGTAACAACGCAGGATTTCCTCAGTACTGGCTCTGCAACAGTTCAGCACTCAATCATCACTGACCCTCTGTTAGTGCAGCACACCCCTAATATTGGCCCTGTGACAGAGCAGCACTCCCTTAATATTGGTCTTCCGACAGCGTGGCACTTCCTTGATGAAGACACTCTGACAATGCAGTTTTCCCTCACTACTGATCTTCCGACAGTGCTGCATTCTGTCATCATTGACTCCTTGATAGTGTCATGATTCTTTTTGACCCTCCGACAGTGCAGCACTCCCTCTGTACTGACTGCACAACATTAATATTGATCCCCTGACGGGCGGTTCTCTTTCAGTACTCACCCCCGCAAAGGGAAGCTCTCCCTCATCTTTAACCCTCTGACAGTGCAGCACTCCCTTAATATTAACCCACTGCCAGTGTGGCACTCCCTTACAATTGAACTACTGACAGTGCAGAACTCCAACAACATGATCCTCTGAGTGTCGCACAAAATCAATATTGGCCCTCCAACAGTGTAGCACTCCCTCTGTGCTGACCGTCTGACATCGATGCGCTGATAGTGTAGCAATTCCGTCATATTGACTCACTGACACAGCAGAACTCCGTCAATATTGGCCTTCTGACCGTACTGCACTACTGATCCTTCGGCAGTGCAACGTTCCCTTGATATCAATCTTCTGACATTATAGCACTCCCTCAGTACTAACTCTCTGAACGTGCAGCACTCTCTCAGGAGTGATTCTGTGATATTTCAGCACTCCCACATCATTAATCCTCTGACAGTCCAAAACTCCGTTTATATCAACCCTACAACAGTGCACTATTTCCTTAATATTGGACCTCTGATTGTGTAATACTCCCTCAGTGTGATATCCTGACAATGCAGCACTCCCGCAGAAGTAACTCTCTGATTAAGCACTTCTTCTGTACTAAATCTTTGAAGATGGAGCATTCTCTCATTACTGACCCTTTGCTGTGCTGCTCTGCCTGAGCACTCACTCGCTGAAGTTGCAGTACTCCATCAATAGTTGCCCTCCGACAGTGCACTACTTCCTTAATATTGACCTTCGATAGTTGAGCACTCCCTTAATATGGACCCTTTGATCGTGCAGCATTCTTTTAATATTTGCCTGTTCACAGTGCAGCACTCCCCTAATATCAAAGCTCTGCGGGTGAAATATTACGTTAATATTGACCAATTGCGAGTGCAGCATTCCCTCGGTGCCAACTCTTTGCCAGTGCAATACTGCCTTATTATCTAACCACAAGCAGTGTGGCATTCCCTGAATGCTGGCCCACCAACAGTGCAGCGCTCCCTGAATATTGGCCATCGAGAATGTGGCATCCCCTTAATATTGACTTGTTTGCAGTGCAGTACTCTCCCAATATCAAACCTCTATCAAAGGGTCCGCACTGAGGGAGTGCCCCATTGTCAGTAGGTCAATTGTGAGGCAGTGCGACTTTGTCAGAGGGTCAATACTGAGTTAATGCCTCATTTTAGTAGGGTCAGAATTAAGGAAGGGCCTCACAACACAGAGTTAGTACTGAGGTAGTGTAGCACTGTCAGAGGATTGTTGAGGGAATGCCTTATTGTCAGTGGGTTAGTTCTGAGGCAGTGCCTCCATGTCATGTATTTAGAATTGCGGGAGGATGACATGATTAGAACGTCAGTAGTTAGGTATTGCAGTCAGAACTTCACTACTAAGGCAGTACATCATTGTCAGAGGGTCTGTATTCAGGTAATGAAGAACTGTCAGAGGTTAAGTACTGAGGGAGTGCTTCCTTGACAATGACTCCCTTTGCAGGGCTATCATGTCATTTCTGGAGAATCAGTCTTGAAGGAGTCACCCATTGAGAGGGAATCAGTTCTGATGGAGGGCCTCATTATCAGAGGGTCATTACTGAAGGAGTTGTAAGCGGGTCAATTCTGAAGCAGTGCCTCATTGTAAGGGGGTCAGAATTGAGGGCGTGCCTCACAATTGAAGAGTCAGTACTGAGGTACATCAGCTCCACCACAGGGTCAGTTCTGAGGCAGTACCTCACGACTGGAGGGACAGCCCTGAAATACTGCCACATTGTCAAAGTGTCAGTTCTGACGGAGTGTCTCTTTGTCAGAGTGTCTACAGCTGTTCTGCAAAGCGGTCACCCAGTCTACACTTCATTTACCTGATGAGATGCTGTCAGTGAGTCGATCGTGAGGCAGTGCCTCAATGTAATGAGATCAGAATTCAAACGATCACATTTAGAGGATCAATACTGAGGACGGCAGCACTATCAGAGGGTGAGTACTGCGGGAGGTCCTTATCGTCAGCGGGTCAGTACAGAGGCAGTGCCTCTTTGTAAGGATGTCAATCTGTTCTGAGGATTGTTACAGGGTCAACACTGAGGGAGTGCCTCATTGTCAGAGAGTCTGTTCTGAGGCAGTGCCTCAATGTAATGGGGATGGATTGAACGAGGGCCATATGATTAGTGGGTTATCTCTGAGGTATTGAAGCACTGTCAGACGGTCAGAACCTCAGAGTGCATTATAGTCAGAGGGTTAATACTGATTCAATGGTCAAAACTGGGGGAGTGCCACACAATTAGAGAGTAGGTACTGAGGTATTGTGGCAGTGTCAGAGGGTCAGAACTGTGGGAGTGCATTATTGTCAGAGTTGCATGCTGAACCTGTGCCTCATTTAAGGGGGTCGGAATTGAGCAAGTTCATCATGTTTACAGGGTCATTACTGAGGAAGGGCCCCGTAATCAGCAGATCAGCATAGAGGGAGTGCCTTATTATCACGAGGTCAGTTCTGAGACAGTGTTTCATTGTTAGAGGGTGAGCAGTAAGGGAGAGACTCGTTGTTAGAGGATCCATTCCGAGGCAGTAGCTCAATGTGATGGAGTCAGAATAGAAGGAGTGTCAAATGTGAGGGGCTCATTATTGAGGTATTGAAGAACTGTGAGAGTGTCAGTACTGAGGTAATTCAGCACTGTCAGATGGTCAGAATGATGGGAATGCCATATTTTCAACGGGTCAGTTCTGAGGCATTGCCATTTGCAAAGGGATTAGAATTGAGGGAGTTTAGATGGTCAATACTGAGGTAATGCAGCACTGTCAGATGGTCAGGATTGAGGGAGGGACTCATTATCAAAGGGTTTGGACTGAAGGAGTACCTTATTGTCAGCCGGTCAGTTCTGAGGCAGTACCTCTTTGTCAGAGGATCTGTTCTGAGGGATTGCCTCATTGTCAGAGGATCTGGTGTGAGGCACTGCACGGATGTAATAGGGTCAGAATTGAGGGAATGCAACACGCTTATACCGTCAGTACTGAAGTAGTGCAGCAGTGCCAGAAGGGCCGTTCTGAGGCAGTCTCTTTTTGTCAGAGGGTCAATACTGAAGCAGTCCCTCAATCTAAGCTGGTCAGAATTGAGGGTATAACACATGATTAGAGGATCAGTACTGAGGGAGTGCCTCATTGTCATAGGGTCAGTACTGAGATAATTAAGCACTGTCAGTGGGACTCTGGGCTTCAGTACTGGAAGATGAGAGTACAAAAGCATGAACGTGATGCTAAACCTTTATAAAGTAGTGCTGTCAGCTCCAGTTGAGTACATAGTGAATTCTGAACACCATATCTTAAGAAGGACATGAGGACCCTGGAAAGGGAGGAAAGGAAATTGAGCAGAATGACAGCAGCACTACATCCAGGAGGTGGAAGCGTACTTGGAAATTTGTGTCCCTGCCTTTAAACTCAATTGCAGTAAAAAATAAAATGTGAGAGTGTTTTAGATAGTTAGATGGGCTTCAGATTGGTTTCGGCGCAACATCGAGGGCCGAAGGGCCTGTACTGCTCCTTAATGTTCTATGTAATGTTCAATGTTCTGTGCTGTTGAAAGGGGGAGACAGGAATATGGGCTAAAAGGTCAATACAAAGTTCCAGGGTGAGGGAGATTAAAGACCAAATTCACCATTGAACTCAAAGCAAAGGCAAAGGTAACGAAAAGAGAAGCTGTTGGAAAAGTTCAGCAGGTCTGGCAGCGTCTGTGGAGGCAAAAAAACAGAGTTAAAGTTCCAGGTCCGGTGACTCTTACACAGAACACAAAGGCAGTGGTAATGTTTGTTGAGAAGAGACAAAACATTGGTCTGCAGTCAAAACTGAGTTCAACAACTTTACACCCATTAACACAGTCCTCCGATTGGATACACTTTCCCCTAGTGATTACATCCTATCTTCAAGCTTTATTTCCTTTTCAATCAGATCTTCATTCTCCCATTAACACCTGCTCTGGAGCAATGCTTTGTCACTCCTCTGCAACCTTTACCACTCTCTTTCCCCTTTTATTCGTTGGCACACTTTGATCTGCAAACCCCCTCACTCTCTGATATACGCTAATATTCCCTTCTGTTCCATATATTTCTCTATCCCCTTTCGACAGGATTATATCCATCAAATTTCCACTTCACTTCAATTGCAAAACGTTTCACTGGACTCAAAACAGTAACTTCCTCTTTCCACAGAGCGGGGTGTGGTGGTCGGTGCCGAGGGAGGAGCCGCATTATCGAGGTGGTGGGGTGCGGGGAACGGTGTCGGTACTGATGGTGATGGTTCAGAATTTGAAAACAAGAGACCTCGCGCTTGCGTGGGGCACGCACCTATCTTCACCTCCGCTGGCGCTCTTTCCTCGGTGTGGGCGTGGTCGTGGTCGTGGTCTGAACATAAGAACTAGGAGCAGGAGTAGGCAGTCCGGCCCTTCAAGCCTGCTCAGCCATTCAATAAAATGTTGGCTGATGTTTTCGTGGACACAGATCTACTTACCCGTGTTCTCACCGTATGCGATAATTCCTGCATTGTTCAAAAAAAATCTACCTTATCCTTAAAAACGTTTACTGAAGTCGCATCAACTCCTTCACTGGGCAAGGAATTCCATAGATTAACAACCCT
>NW_025978687.1:0-6410 GCF_021869965.1 Rhincodon typus | reverse complement strand
ACTGAGGAAGGGTCACTGGACCCGAAACGTTAACTCTGTTTTCTCCTTCACGGATGCTGCCAGACCTGCTGAGCTTTTCCAGCAACTTTGTTTTTGAACAAATCTCTAATACTGACTTTAATGTCAATGATTTAATGTACTGACTGTGTCCATCAATACAGTGTGGAGCTGGAGGAACACAGCAGGTCAGGCAGCGTCACAGTAGCAGGAAAGTTGATATTTCAGGTTTACACCCTTCATCAGGACTGAGGAGTTGGAAGGGAGCTTGGAAATAAATAGAGGGAGGGGTTGGGGCTGGGGGAAGCTATGTGGGATGGTGATAGTTGATGCAGGTAGGGAGTTGTGGACATAGGTCATGAAAAGCGTGGGGCAGATAGGTGAGAAAGAAGATGGACAGGTTGTGTCATGTCAAGGAGACGGAGATGAGAGGGCATCTGTGCGCAGGAACCTTTCTATACTGTCATCTCATGTGGAGTGTTGACTTTCCACTCTAGGGCCAGTCCAGCTGGGGAGAGAAATATCAGTATTTAGCAGTGGATAGCTGTAGATCCACCAGGCTGACTGGATGAACAGCCTCAGAACAGGTTTCAATATAAATCAGATACTGGCAGCTGAAAACCACTGGAGCTGAGAGACCCCTTCATTTCGAAAGGGGACAAATGTTGGGGAGCTCTGAGAGAGGACATCTTCTCAGTTATACACATGGGACTAACACTAACTCACATTCATTTATACAGTGTGAATGGCTTTGCATTTCTCTGGTCTTTCACTCCCACACTGCTGTATCAGTGTTGTCTTGTGCTCCCAAGAGGACTTTGAACAGTTCATCAACTTTACTATCACCTTTTGCCCCAACCTCAAATTGACCTGGACCATCTTCAACAGCTCCCTCCCCTTCCTGGATCTCTCCGCCTCCATCTCTGGTAACTGACTCCCATAGCTACCTAAATTACACTTCCTCTCACCCACCATCCTGCAATTTGGCGAACTTGGGAGAAAATGAGCAAATGAGACCTCTGTCGGAACTTCTGAAGTGCTCCCAATGTCACGTGCAAGTGAGAAAAGAAATTGGCAGATAAGACAGATAACTGTGTGCCTGAAAAGATGGTGCAGGATGTAGGGCTTTAGACTGCTATGACACTGGGAGTGGCTCTGAGGGAGATGGTACCAGTGGAGGTCTGATGGACTGCAACTCAACTGAGCTGGGGTTGATTTTCCAGTCAGGCATTTTGCTTGTGCTGTTGGAGAGGGTTTATACCTATTCAGCATGGGTGTGAGGACTAAGTGAGAATATTAGAAAGGAAACTAATAACTCTGATATTACAGTTATTACTGAGACTTTGTTGAGAGAGGTACAAAATTTTTAGCTTAACATTCCAGAATTTAGATGTTTCAGGCAAATAGTGTTGTAAAATGGATGGGGAAGTTGCATTAATGACAAGGGAGAATATCACAGCTGAACTGAGAGAGGACACCTTGGAAGGTTCATGCAGCAAACGTCCTATGGGTACAGCTCAGGAAAAGGAAGGGTGAAATTACTTTAATGGGATTGTACCACAGGCCTCCCAACAGCCAGCGGGTGATAGAGGAACAGAAATGTGGATAGATTATGGAAAAATGCAGAAACAACAGGGTTATGTTGTGTGTGATTTTAACTTCACCTACATTGAGTACATCACTTAGGGCTTGGATCATGGGCAATTTGTTAGGTATGTCCAGGACAGTTTTTTCAAACAACTTGTACATAGTACAAACAGGGAAGGGGCCATACTAGACCTGGTATTAGGGAATGAGCCTGGCCAGGTGATTGAAGTTTCAGTGTGGGAAGCATTTCAGGAACAGTGACCATAATTCTGTAAGTTTTAAATTACTTATGAATAAGGATAAGAGTAGTCCTCAGCTGAAACTTCGAAACTGGGGGAAGGCCAACTACCCCAATATTTAGCAGGAGCTGGGGAATGTAGATTGGGGGTGGCTGTTTGAGGGTAAATTCACATCTGGCGTGTGGGCATCTTTTAAAGGCCAGGTGATTAGTGCTCAGGACAAGCAGGTTCCTGTGAAAATGAAGGATAAGGATGGCAAGATTCAGGAACCATAGATGACAATGGAACTTAACAGCTTATTCAAAAAGAAAAAGGAGGCATACTTAAGGTTTAGGAAACTGAAGACAAGTAGAGCCCTTGAAGACACAAAGATAGCAGGAAAGAACTCAAACAAAGGGCTAAAAGAGGCCATGAAAAGTCTTTGGCAAACAGGATTACAGAAAATTCTAAGGCATTTAATAGTATATAAAGATCAAAAGGGTGGCATGGGAATGTGTAGATCCACTAAAGGACAAAAGAGTGAATTTATGCATGGAGCTGGAGGATATAGGTGAGGTCCTTAATGAATACTTTGCATTGATATTCACAAAGGAGTAGGACATAGTGGATGGTGAGTCTAGAGGTGTTGATATTCTAGGGCATAGCGATATAAAAAAGGTGTTGTTGGGTGTTTTGAAATGCCCTCACATCCCCAGGATTTGATCGGACCTCAGAATGTTGAGGGAGGCAAGTGAGGAAATTGCTGGGGCCTTATACAAAATCTTTGCATCCTCTTTAGTCAGAGGCAAGGTCCCAGAGAGCTAGAGAATAGCCACTGTTGTTCCTTTGTTTCAGAAAGTCAACCGGATTTATCCAGGAAATTACAGGCTGGTGAGCCTATGTTAGTGGAGAGGAAATTATTGGAGAAGATTCTTAATGTGTAAGGGTGTGATGTGTGTATATTTTTCATTAAACATTGTCAAAATATGCTCAGCAATGCAGACCATTCAGTTTAATTACATAGTGGGGGAACATTTAGAAACAGTCATTTAGAATAGAACTAACAAGTTACAAGGAAAGTGTGGCATGGATTTGTGAAGGGAAAATGGTGGGCAGTAAACTTGCTGGAGTTTTCAAAAGAGCTAGCAGTGAATGTTGGTGAGGGAAAGGCTGTTGATGTGGTGAACATGGACTTCCAGAAGATGTTCATTTGATACAGTGGCACTATAGGTCATGGAATAAAACAAACAGTAGTGATATGGAATTCCCCAGCAGTTGGTGTTGGGGCCTTTGCTCTTCCTGAAATATAAACAAGCCAGACATGGGTCTGCAGGGGACAATGTCAAAGATTGAAAGTGACACAAAAATTTAGGAGAATTGAAAGGAGGGCAATGCAGAAACTGAAAAGGATTTTGCAGGATTATGGTGGCAGGTGAATTTTAATGCAGAGAAGTATGAGGTTGAAGTAACAAAGAACATGCAGAAACAGCGAAAAATGAAGTATAATGCTCTCAAAGAGTGAGCAGGAGCAGAGAGACTTGAGGTGTATATGTGCATATTGAAGGTGGCAGGATAGACAGAAAGAGCTGTTATAAAGCATACTGTAATCTAGGTTCATTAACAGGGCCATACAGTACAGAACGCTGCATTCAAGGAGATAGATTTTGAACTTATCCAGCAACTTAAGATACAGATCCCTTTTAAATTCAATGAACTCAGATTCAGGTAAAACTCCCCCATTTGTTATGATCCCAGCTGATGGGACTGCTGGACAAGGGAGATCCCAGAGTGAAATCTGGATTGATAGATCATATGTTAACGTGGTGCATAATCACATAGGCTGCACATTGTCCTCAATGATGGAACAGAAGTCAATTACACAAAAGAAAAAACAAACAAAAACCAAGCATTATGTCTCACTGGGGTGGCATGCTAAAAATCAAACATCATTATTCCTGCAGTTGTTACAAAAGTTCAAGCTTTTATATGGAGAAGTAATATTCCCCAACATACCTTTATTTTAGACACAGCATAGCAAAAAGCACAAACCAGGTGTCTCGATTTAATGACTATTATAAATAGATCCTAGCCTCAGATAAACAATCATGAATCATCAGCATATAACTTGACTGATTAAAACTCTAAACCCCTTATAAAACTGCCCCAAATCACACATACAGACATAGAAAAAAAGTGATATCATGGGTGGAGGGAAAGACTGGGAAGGCAGTTCAATGGTCCCTTTGCTAAAGCATTCACCATGATATCAGCCATCTATCTAGACTCTTTCAGTTGTTTGGATCCCAGATGATGGGACTGCTGGACAAGTCAGAGAAACCTCACTTGACAGATGACATTTCACTTCTTTTTGTCTTTAATGAGGTGGTCTCTCACTGAGACACAAGCACGCAATGCTGGAAAGTTTGAGTGAGCAAAATACATAATGGAGTTGATTTGGCTTCCTGGTGAAATGCTGGATATGTTTGTAGAGGATTGTTGAACTCCAATGAACACCGCTTCCGGTTGCCAGCCAATTCAACTCCCCTTCCCACTCCCTTGTTGACATGTCTATCCTGGGCTTCCTCCAGTGTCAAATGAGGCCACATGAAAATTGGAGGAACAACACCTCATATTCTGCCACTGGAGCTTACAGCCCAATGGCCTCAACATAGAATTCACTAGCTTCAAAATCTCCCCACCCCAGGCCTCATCCCATGTCTAGCCCTCCCTCATGTCCTCACCTCCCTGTCATGACAACCTGTTCATCTTTCTCATCTATCCGCCCCACCCTTCCCACTGACCAATCACCACTACCACCCACCTGCATCCACCCAGCACCACCCAACCTACCTTGCCCCAGCACTACCCCTTCTCTCCATTTATTTCTGAGCTCCCAGTCCTGATGAAGGTTGTAAAACTGAAATATCAACTTTCCTGCTCCATTGATATTGCCTGATCTGCTGCGTTCCTCGAGCTCCACACTGTATAACTCTGACTTCCAGCATCTGCAGTTCTTGTTATCTTCACGCAATGTTGCAGATTTGGTTTTAACAAGTTTAACAATTACACAGAAGAACTGAAGATAAAAATAGAATGAACCAAATTATTTGCATATAGCATGGTTAAAAATTTTGAAACACAATAAACATGGTTAAAGCATAAGCCCATTAATCCCCAAAACACTACTGTACAGAACCCCAAAACAATTCTTTACAAACATATCCAGCATTCTACCAGAAAGCCAAATCAACTGCATTTGCTCACTCAAACTTGCCCAATGTGAATAAAAACCAATTAATTTTTCGAGACTCTCCCAAACTGTTTTATCACTATGACTATACAAATACTCAAAAATTATTAAACTCCTTCTAAAACATAGAGAACCTATATGCTACTAGTTCAAAATTCAAAAATCCAATTTCAAAATAAATGATATTTAAATATATATAAATCACACAACATACATCACATGGTTTCTACATAACTGACACCCCACGGCTTTTTTTATGCCAATCCAATGAGCCTTTTCCAAATCTGCCAACATGAATTTTTACATATATTTCAGAGCCAAAGCATTCTCAATTCAAATAACCTGCAGATTTCTAACCAAACTCTCCCACATTTAAAAGTTTCACAATCTACTTGTGTAGGTAACTTATTCCCTGAACTCCCCTGAATCCTTCAAGGAGAGAAACTATACTGACCTCTGGACTCAATACTGGTGTGTGCTGAATTTAAAAAAAAAGTTTCTGAGCTAAATTTAAAAGAATGGCTGATCACAGGTTCATCTGAACTGAAAACAAACCTAGTGGCCTTACATTTTTATTCAAACTGTTGTAAATCCCAAATTATAAGTATCTTATTCCATTAAAACGCCAGGGCTTTGCAGTCATCTGAACTTCATACATTCTGGAATAGATCACTGTTCCAGGACAACTCTGATCGTGTATTTTCTTTAGAAGTTCCCTCAAAAATGTCACCACACTCAAGCCACTACTTTCAAATCTAAACTTCAAAGCTGCTTTTTGTGAATTATAAACTTTTTATCAGATCATCACCTTGGGAACGGAGCCCAAATCTTGCCCAAATTCTGGGTGAGCCTTTTCAGATTGTTGGTGACCTCCTTGTGAATGGCATCAACTAAAGGGAGGGGAGGGGAGAGGGTAGAGAAATTAAACCTCACAAATCCAGGCTGGAAGCACTTGATCCAGAAGCCTTACCTGAGAATCTCATGTTGCACTCTCTCATTAGCGCAGTCTCTCATCCAGCAAAAGCACTTCCTTGGCTGAACAAACAGGAGTGTTGGTGAAAACAGTAATGCAGTGTTAAGTTTTTCATTTTCCACTGAGATGCAGGATTACCAAGTTTCAAAGGGAACAACAATTTATATTGTATGAGAAACAGGGGCTGATTGGTTGGCAACTGAACTCTGATTGGTTGAAATATTGCCAAGGAGAATATGTCAGGGAACAGTTACCTCTTTCCTGACATGAGAGATAGTAGGAACTGCAGATGCTGGTGAATCCGAGACAACAAGGTGCAGGGCTGGATGAACACAGCAGGCCAAGCAGCATCATAGGAGCAGAGAGGCTGACGTTTCGGGCCTAG
>NW_025978686.1:0-6410 GCF_021869965.1 Rhincodon typus | reverse complement strand
CTAGACCCTTCTTCTGAAGAAGGGTCTAGGCCCGAAACATCAGCCTTCCTGCTCCTCTGATGCCGCTTGGCCTGCTGTGTTCATCCAGCTCTATACCTTGAATATAGAAATGGGTTGCTTTTACTGCAGCTGTACAGAGCCTTGTGGGTCCATATCAAGAGAATCATGTACAGTTTTGGTGTCTTTAACCGAAAAATGATGAAAGTGCATTAGAAGCAGTTCAGAGGAGGTTCGCTCAATGAAGGGCTTACTTATGAGGAAAAGTGGACAGCTTGGCCTTATACTCATAGAAGAATGAGAGGTAATCGTGTTGAAACATACAAAGTCCTGAGTGGACCTGATAGGGTGCATACTGAGAAGATATTTCCTCTTGCGGAGGAGGCTAGAACAAGGGGACAATGTTTAAGAATAAAAGGTCTCCATTTTAAGACAGAAGGGAGGAGAATATTTTTCTCTTGGCAGGTTATTAGACTGTGGAATCCTCTTAACCCAGAAGGAAGTAAAGGCTGGGTCATCGAATGTATTTAGGACAGGATTAGTTATAATGGAGAAGGGAGTGAAGAATTACGGAAAGATGGGGACAGACAGAGAGGTAGGTGGAATTGAAATGACAACCAAACTGGTCAAGATCTTATTGAATAATGCAGCAGGTTTGAAGTGTGAAATGGTCTACTCCTCCTCCTAAGCCCTGTGTTTTTATGCGCCTATGAGACCTGATTGCAGTACATTTTACAAGAATACCTATCCTTCCAAAGTTTCTAGTCTCCCTTCACACGATTCAAGTCAAGGCCCCACACTGACTCCCACTTCAAGGGTTCTAATAAGACCTGCATTTTATAGCTGTGGTTATATTTTGTAGTTTTGGTGTGCACAATAGCAGTTCCTTTCTTTCTCATGTTATCTATCTCTATTTCCTTGATTCATGTCCCGGTGGGATATTGGAGACCCAGGGACTGAGTACATAGTCTTATACCCATTGATGGTCTGATGGAACGAGGACATTTTGTCATGGTGAGAAGCAATAGTTCAGTAAGGTGAAGTTAATAGGGGAGGCGATGGCCTGGTGGTATTACCGCTGGACTATTAATCCAGAGACTCAGATAGTGTTCTGGGGATCTGGGTTTGAATCCTGCCACAGCAGATGGTGGAATTTGAATTCAATAAAATATCTGGAATTAAGAATCTAATCATGGCTGTGAATCCATTGTCAATTGTCAGGAAAAACCCATCTGGTTCACTAATGTCCTTTAGGGAAGGAAACTGGTATCCTTACCTGGTCTGGGCTACATGTGACTCCAGACCCAACTGCCCTCTGGGCAATTATGGATGGGCAATAAATACTGCCTGGCCAGTGACACCCTCATCCCATGAATGAATAAAAACAAATATGATTGTCCTTCAACAATGATTTTACAGGTTGGATCCCTCACTAAGCTTTCCTATTAGTATGTGAGTATCTGAGCACCCAGCTCACCATCTTAAATGTTCACTTTGTCCATTAGCAGTGTAGAATGGCAGCAGTGTGTACAATCTACAAGGAGCAACTTGCCAAGCCTTCTCCAATGGCATCGTCCAAGCTCCTAATGTCCACTAGCTAGAAGGACAAAGGAAGCAAATACATGCTGACCACCACCAACCCGAACACTCCCTACTAAGCCACACCGCATCCTGACTCAGATCAATACCACCATTCCTTCAGGGTCACTTGGTCAAAATCCTGGAACTCCCTCCCTAACAGAATTGTGGGTTCCTCTACACCACATGGACTGTTTTTGTTCTTGACACAGGGACAATTAGGTGCAGACAGTAAGTGCTAGACAGTGATGCTCAAAGAACTGTTGACAAACTTTCTGGTGAAGGTCAGACCGGGGATCCCCATCAGATTTGTATAATACCATAAGATGCAGGAACAGAAGTAGGCTATTTGGCCCATTGAATCATTTCTAGCATTCAATGAGAACATGGCTGATCTGATAGTCCCAAAGTCTGCTTTCCCGCCTTTTCCTCATAGCCTTTGACTCTCTTTGTCTTGTGACATCTGTCCATGTCCAGGGACACTGAGCATGATGGAATTCCCAAATCCCACTCTGGCTGGAATTTGTCAACTCACCCCAGACTGGGATCAACCACTGGGAACTTCTAGATCTCCATTGCGTGATTACCAGCCGATCACATTATACTCATAAACAAGGAAAAGAAAGGTCTGTCAACAATATTTTTTGTAAAAAAAAAATTCCTTTAACATTAAGGTAGAAAACACATCTGTTTAATAAGAGTTGTGAGTGTGCTAAAAAAAAAACATGAAAAACATGCATTGAACCAAGAAGAAATAATATTTTTCACTGGAAATTTGAGTATGGGAGGACCTTATTTATTTGACAATTATAGTATTCCCAATGAGAATGAATGCCTTGGGTGCAGCAACTGCAGTTACATAGCACCCTGAACTTCCTGCAATGTCCAAGCATCTAGAAATTGAGCATTGGGAAGGATTGAAAATGAAGATTTTGAGTGCGTTCAAAGTAAGTGGAAGGTTTTCGGGACAGAATCCTGAAATGCATAAAATAAAACCAACAGGCAGTGCTGTCGTTGTCTGGCATTCTGGCCTCATCATTACGGGCGCTGAGCACCAGCTCTCAGATATCTCCTCCTATCCCCCCCTGAACCATGACCCCACCATTGAACACCAGGCCATTGTGTCCACAACAGTCACCAACTTCATTTCATCTGGTGATCTTTCCCCCCACTGCCTCCAAGCTGATAGTCCCCCAAACCTGCACAGCTCACTTTGACCTTCTTTCCAAATTCTACCAACAGGACTGCCTACGCAGACCCATTGTTTCTGCCCACTCCTGCCCGCGGAACTCATCTCTTCCTACCTCGACGCAATTTTTGCTCCCCTGGTCCAATCTCTTCCCACTTATATAAGCCATTCTTCTGACACTTTAGATCAGTTCCAGAATTTCCAGTTCATGGGCTCCAGTTGCCTCCTCTTTGCCATGGGTGTGTGGTCCCTTTATGTGCCCATCCCCCATGCAGACAGTCTCAGGCCTCTCCGTTTCTTCCTGGAAAAAAAAGGCCTGAAGCGTCTCCATCCTCCGCTGTCTGGTCAAGTTCATCATCACTCTGAACAATTTCTCTTAACTCTTCCACTTTCTTCCCCAACCAAGGATTCCCCAGCACCGTGATTGAGGGGACCCACAGCCATGTCCAACCCATTTCCCACTCTTCGGCTCTCACCCACTCTCCTTCCTCCCACAACAGCGATAGGGTACCCCTTGTGGCCACCTACCATCCCACCAGCATCCACATCCAGAGGATCACTAACTGCCGTATCCACCACCTCCAGCAGAATGTCACCACCACCAGAACTGTATTTTCCTCCCCACCCTTGTCAGCCTTCCAGAGGCACCATTCCCTCTGGGACATCCCGGTCCACTCCTCCTACACTTTAACTCCTCCCACATTCTTCAGGTCACAGGGGGTGCCCCTGGGTACCCACAATGGCCCCAGTTATGCTTGTCTCTTTGTGGGGTACGTGGAACATTCCTTGTTCCAGTCCTATTCCGGCCCCCACCCACAACTCTTTCACTGATACATCAATGACATCATCGGTGCTGCTTCCCACACTCGTCCAAAATTGGAAAAGTTTATCAGTTTCGTTTCCAATTTCCACCCCAATGTCACCTTTGTCCCCTTCCTCAACATCTCTGTTTCCATTTCTAGGGATAGACTGGCCACTAATATCCATTTTAAACCCACCGACTCCCACAGCTACCTGGATTATACGTCCTCGCACCATGCTTCCTGTAAAGACTCTATTTCATTCTCCCAATTCCTCGGTCTCCATCGCATATGTTCCGATGAGACCAACTTCGACAAGGGAGTGTCTGAAATGTCCACCTTCTTCCACATCCAAGGATTCCCCAGCTCCGTGATTGAGGGGATCCACAGCCATGTCCGACCTATTTCCCACTCTCCGGCTCTCACCCACTCTCCTTCCTCCCACAACAGCGATAGGGTACCCCTTGTTGCCACCTACCATCTCACCAGCATCCACATCCAGAGGATCATTAGCTGCCATATCCGCCACCTCCATCAGAATGCCACCACCACCAGAAACGTATTCCCTTCCCCTCCCTTGTCAACCTTCCAGAGGCACCGTTCCCTCTGGGACATCCTGGTCCATTCCTCCTTCACTTTAGAACATAGAACATAGAACTGTACAATACAGTACAGGCCCTTCAGCCCACGACGTTGTACCGAACTTTTACCCTAAACCTAAGGCCTATCTAACCTCCACCCCTACTTTATACTATTATCCATATGCCTATCTAATAGACACTTAAATGCCCCTAATGAGGCCGACTCCACTACCCTCTCCGGCAATGCAATCCACGCCCACTTTAATGCCTCTCCACAGCCCCACGACACTTTCCCCTGAAACCCACAGAAGATGCAACACCTGCCCATTTATTTCCAAGGCTTCAAACACATCTCCCAGGTGAAGCAGCGATTTACCCACACTTCACTCAATCTGGTCTACTATTCACAATGTGGTCTCCTCTACATTCAGGAGACGAAACGCAGACTGGGCGACACCTTCACAGAACACCTAAGTTCTGTCCACAAAAAAGTCTCTGAGCTTCCAGTTGCCTGCCATTTCAACACGTCACCCAGTTCTGAGGCCAACATCTCTGTCTCAGGCTTGCTTCAATGCTCCAGCGTAGCTCAGCGCAAGCTGGAAGAACAGAACCTCATTTTCCGCTTGGGGATTCTGTAGCTTTCTGGACTCAACATCAAGTTCAACAATTTTAGGGTCTGAGAACGCCCACACTTTCAGCCTTGACATCACATGGGCTGCTCCCACAAACAATCCATTCCACCAGACTGACCTTTACTCGCTCTGTCTGTCCAAAGGTCTTTCTCTCTCTTTGAGCTCCATTTCCACCTATCATTTAGTCCTCCCCTCTCCACCCACCCCACCCTTAGCATATATACCAAACTTTTTCTCACTACTATCAGTTCCGAAGAAGAGTCACCCGACCCGAAATGTTGCCTCTACTTTCTCTCCACGGATGCTATCAGACTTGTTGAGCTTTTCCAGCAATTTCTGTTTTTGGTCCTGGAATGCATGACTGTATTGGCTGAAAGCGTTGCTGTCTAAAGTGGAGTGGTGGGCGGGAGCCACATAAACGATGCAATGCTCCGAAGAGCTTTGAAAGAAGAAGGAGTGAGAGAGAAAGCTCTGTGAGATTGGTGCAGAAGAATGCTAGATTTATTGCACTGGGACATGGAGCACAAGTGATGGTGACAAACACAAACATGGAACTTGTGTCAGAGCTAGAGTAGGACACACTGCAGTCAACAGAGGTGTGGAGGTGAGGGATCTGAGTACGGTGGTGTTTGGGAACCCAACAGTTTAGTGTTGTTTCATATCAGCAATTTGAGTATGGTGTTGGCTGTAGCTGCCACACAAAACAACACCAGTAGATGGAGCTGTAAGCAGCAGAAAGCATGGAGCAAATGTTAAGTGAGTGTTAAGAACATTATGTGTGTGTTAGTAAAGTTTCTGGCAAAGCATCACAGGACCCGAAACATTAACTCTGCTTTCTCTCTAGAGATCTGCCAGACTCGCTGAGTTTTTCCAGCAATTTCCATTTGTGTTGCTGTTGTTAACAAAGCATTCATTTGTTTGCTTGTGCAGTTTGAGTTCCATTTTTCTCCAGCTGTTTCTAATATTCATATCTGAGGGGCCCTCTCATGGTGCAGCGCTAGAGTCCCTACCCCTGGACTGAGAGACCCAGATTCAAGTCCCACCTGCTTCACATGTGTGTAATAACATCTCTGAACAAGTTGGTTAGGAAAAATAGGTTAAATTTTTAAAAAATAATTTTTTTACCTATTCATTGCAACTTACCTTCCCACCAATTTTAGTGTCACCTGATATGAGGAGCACTGCCTTAGAAAGGAACTGAGAGGCAGCCAGGATTTATCTGGATGTCTCCCTACTCTGAGACATCCCCTCCTGATGCCAGTAAAATGTCAATAGAGGCATTAAGGAAGGAACTATTAGTGTTTGTTAATCATCATTAATTGACCATACACTCTGGTCAATCCGTGATCCCATTCCTGACATTCCAAATATTGGGCTTCCCCTCAATGTCTAACAATTCACCAAGTGTTTTAATCCCAGCTGATAGTAACGCTGCACCAGTAGGATACCAGAATGAAGCCTGGCTTGTTAGACTGTATTTTTAATTTATTCAGATACTTAATGTTGGGGTTAGTGACTGAAATATATTCACACAAGGCTGCAGATGTTCTTTCACAATCGGGGATAACAAGGTGTAGAGCTGGATGAACACAGCAGGCCGAGCAGCATCAGAGGAGCAGGAAGGCTGACGTTT
>NW_025978685.1:0-6410 GCF_021869965.1 Rhincodon typus | reverse complement strand
GTACTGAAGGAGTTGTAAGCGGGTCAATTCTTAAGCAGTGCCTCATTTTAAGGGGGGGCAGAATTGAGGGTGTGCATCACGATTGAAGAGTCAGTACTGAGGGACTTCAGCTCCACCAGAGAGTCAGTTATGAGGCAGAACCTCATGACTGGAGGGTCAGCCCTGAAATACTGCCACATTGTCAGAGTGTCAGTTCTGAGGCAGTGTCTCTATGTCAGAGTGTCTCTAGCTGTTCTGCAAAGCGTCACCCAGTCTACACTTCATTTCCCTCATGAGATGCTGTCAGTTGGTCCATTGTCAAGCAGTGTCTCAATATAATGGGATCAGAATTTAGAGGATCACATTTAGAGTATAAATACGGAGGACTGCAGCACTATCACAGGGTAAGTACTGAGGGAGGACGTTATCGTTTTCGGGTCAGTACAGAGGCAGTGCCGCTTTGTAAGGGGGTCAGTCGATTCTGAGGATGGTTACAGGGTCAACACTGAGGGAGTGCCTCATTGTCAGACAGTCTGTTCTGAGGCAGTGCGTCAGTGTAATGGGGATGGATTGAGGGAGGGCCATATGATTAGTGGGTTATCCCTGAGCTATTGAAGCACTGTCAGACGGTCAGAACCGTGGAGTGCATTATAGTCAGAGGGTCAATACTGATTCAATGTTCAAAATTGGGGGAGTGCCACACGATTAGAGAGTCAGTACTGAGGTATTGTAGCAGTGTCAGAGGGTCAGAATTGTGGGAGTGCCATATTGTCAGAGTTGCATGCTGAACCAGTGCCTCATTTAAGGGGGTCGGAATTGAGGAAGTTCAACATGTTTACAGGGTCATGACTGAGGAAGGGTCCCTTAATCAGCAGATCAGCATTGAGAGAGTGCCTCATTATCACAAGGTCAGTTCTGAGGCAGTGTCTCATTGTTAGAGGGTGAGCAGTAAGGGAGTTGCTCGCTGTTAGAGGATCCATTCTGAGGCAGTGCCTCAATGTGATGGAGTCAGAATAAAGGGAGTGTCAAATGTCAGGGTCTCAATATTGAGGTATTGGAGAACTGTTAGAGTGTCAGTACTGAGGTAATGCAGCACTGTCAGAATGTCAGAATGATGGGAATGCCTTATTGTCAGCGGGTCAGTTCTGAGGCATTGCCTAATTGCAAAAGGATTGGAATTGAGCGAGATTAGATGGTCAATACTGAGGTAATGCAGCACTGTCAGAGGGTCAGGATTGAGGGACTCATTATCAAAGGGTCTGTACTGAAGGAGTACCTTATTGTCAGCCAGTCAGTTCTGAGGCTGTATCTCTTTGTCAGAGGATCTGTTCTGAGGGATTGCCTCATTGTCAGAGGATCTGGTGTGATGCACTGCCCGGATGTAATAAGGTCAGAATTGAGGGAATGCAACACGCTTATAGGGTCAGTACTGAAGTAGTGCAGCACTGCCAGAAGGGCCGTTCTGAGCCAGTCCTTTTGTCAGAGGGTCAATCCTGAGGCAGTCCCTCATTCTAAGCGGGGGAGAATTGAGGGTATGCCACATGATTAGAGGATCAGTACTGAAGTAGTGCAGTACTATCAGAAGATCAGAACTGAGGGAGTGCCTCATTGTCAGTGGGTCAGTACTGAGACAATTAAGCACTGTCAGTGGGAATCTGGGCTTCAGTACTGGACGATCAGAGTAAAAAAGCATGAAAGTGATGCTAAACCTTTATAAAGTAGTGTTGTCAGCTCCAGTTGAGTGCATAGTGAATTCTGAACACCATATTTTCGGAAGGACATTGAGACCCTGGAAAGGGAGGAAAGGAAATTGAGCAGAATGACAGCAGCACTACATCCAGGAGGTGGAAGCATACTTGGAAATTTGTGTCCCTGCCTTTAAACTCAATTGCAGTAAAAGATAAAATGTGAGAGTGTTTTAGATAGTTAGATGGGCTTCAGATTGGTTTCAAAGGTCGGCGCAACATCGAGGGCCGAAGGGCGTGTACTGCGCTGTAATGATCTATGTAATGTTCTATGCTGTTAAAAGGGGAGACAGGAATGTGGGCTAAAAGGTCAAGACAAAGTTACAGGGTGAGGGAGATTAAAGATGAAATTCACCATTGAACACAAAACAAAGGCAAAGGTAACGAAAACAGAAGCTCTTGGAAAAGTTCAGCGGGTCTGGCAGCCTCTGTGGAGGCCATAAAGCAGAGTTAAAGTTCCAGGTCCGGTGACCCTTCCAAAGAACACAAAGTCAGTGGTAATGGTTGTTGAGAAGAGACATAACATTGGTGTACATTCAATACTGAGTTCAACAGCTTTAGACCAATTACACAGTCCTCTCACTGGATATACTTTCCCCTAGTGATTGCATCCTGTCTTCATGCTTTATTTCCTTTTCAATCAGATCTTCATTCTGCCATTAACAACTGCTCTGGAGCAAAGCTTTGTCTTTCCTCTACAACCTTTACCACTCTCTTTCCCGTTTTATTCGCTGGCACACTTTGATCTGCAAACCCCCTCACTCTCTAATTTACGCTAATAATCGCTTCTGTTACATGCATTTCTCTATCCCCTTTTGACAGGATCATATCCATCAAATTTCCACTTCACTTCAATTGCAAAACGTTTAAATGGACCCAAAACAGTAACTTCCTCTTTCCACAGAGCGGGGTGGGGGGATCGGTGCCGAGGGAGGGGCCGCAGTATCGAGTGGGGGGTGCGGGGAACTGTGTCGGTTCTGACGGTGACAGTTCAGAATGTGAAAACAAGAGACCTCGCGCTTGCGGTGGCACGCATTTATCGTCACCTCCGCTGGCGCTCTTTCCTCATTGTGGACGTGGTCGTGGTCGTGGTCTGGCTTTAGACCATAAGAACTAGGAGCAGGAGGAGGCCGTCTGGCCCTTCGAGCCTGCTCTGCCTTTGAATAAGATCATGGCTGATCTTTTAGTGGACTCAAATCCACTTGCCCGCGTTCTCACCGTAACCCTTAATTCCTTTATTTTTCAAAAAATATCTACCTTATCTTTAAAAACGTTTACTGAAGTAGCATCAACTACTTCACTGGGCAAGGAATTCCATAGATTAACAACCCTCTGTGTGAAGAAGTTCCTTCTCAATTCAGTCTTTCCCCTGCCTCCGCTGATTGAAGCAACCGCACGTCATGGGCGTCGCCCCGGTCCTCACCGGCTCGACTCTGTCGTTCGTAGGCGCAGCTCATGCACAGACCTTGTCATCTGATTGGTTAAACTGTCGCGCCCGCCCCCTTTTGCGCACGTGGGGATTGGACACGGACTCGTGGTCACATGGTTCCTCGTGACGAAGTCGTTGCCGAACACCTGGTCTTTCTTCGTCCATAGTTCTATACTTTTAACCTGGTGCACACCTGAGGTTGGAAGGCTGTTTCTGGGTATACCATCTTGTTGAGCCTTGCACGAATTCTTCTGTGAGGCTTGTTTCTCAGTCTTAGCTCTGTATGTTACCCTGTCTGTTGGGGCCATGATATGTTGGCTCTCAGGGCAGGTTGAGTTGAGTTGATGACTGGGTAATTACGGAGCAGATGAAACATCTCTCGAATAAATGTGAAGTTATCTACTTTAGGGGCAAAAACTGAAAAGCCATTTATTATCTGAAGGGTGATAGATTGGGAAAGGGAGGGGTGCACTGAGACCGTATTGTCCTTGTACCTGTCGCTGAAAGCAAGTATGACCCTGACGCTGACCCTGACCCTATTGCAGGTGGTGAACAAGGCAGATGGTTTGTTGGCTGCCTTATTGAGGATTGGTTATAGTGAAAGTGAGTGAAAGATTTACCAGAGTGATTTCTGGGATGGTGGTATCGAGAGATGAAGGGAGATTGGATCAGTTAGGTTTCTATTCATGGGAGATTAAAAGAAGAACTGGCATCTGATGGAAGCCCATAAATTTAAAGAGGACTGGACAAGGTAAATGCAGTAAGGATGTCCTCAATGGCTTAGGAGTCCAGAAATAGGGCTTCGAGTCAAGGAGGAAAAGGAGATCCTTTAGGAAATGAGGAGAAATGTCTTCACCCAGACAGATGTCAGCCTGTGGAATTCTGTCTGGGAACTGTTGAGGTCACCACTGACTATTTTCAAAGGGAAATTGGATACGGTGCTTAGGACTAAAGAGAACAAAGACAGTGGGTAGAAACAGTGTGAGTTCAATGATCAGCCATGATCATGTTGAAAGGTGGAACAGGCTCGAAGTGCTTACTCCTATTCTTCTATGTTTCTTTGAACCAAAGGAGACAAGATTGACTGGATTGACCCCATGGGTGAGACTTCAGGGTTTCTAAAATTCATTTGTGAGATCTAAAGATCGCTGTCTGGTCCATCTTTATTGGCTGCCATTAGTTGCCCCATGAGAAGGTGGTGTTGAGCTGCCTTCTTGAACCACTCCAGTCCTTGTGTTGACAGTTGACCCACAATCATTAGAATCCCTACAGTGTGGAAACAGGCCATTTGGCCCAACAAGTTCATAATGACTCCAAAGAGCATGACACCAGACTGACCCCACCACCCTATCCCTGTAAGCCTGCACTACACATGGATAATTCTCATAACTACTCATCCCTGGACACAATGGACAATTTAGCGTGGCTAATTCACCTAATCCACACTACTTTAGTCTGTAGGAGGAACCCGGAGACCCTGGAGGAAACCCACAAAGACATGGGAAGAATGTGCAAACACCCACACACAGTCACCTGAGACTGAATTGAACCCAGATCTCGGGTGCTTTGAGGCAGCAGTGCTGAGCATTGGCCACTGTGCTGCTCGTAAGGACAATATTATTAGGAAGGGAGGTCCGGAGTTTTGACCCATCGACAGTGAAGGAATGGTGACATATTTAAAGTTTGGAGAGGATCTTGTAGAGAGTGGTATTCCCATGTATCTGCTGCACTTGTCCTTCTCGATGGAAGTAGTCACGTGTTTGGAAAGTGCTGTCTGAGGATTTTTGTTGGAATTTCTGCAGTGTCCCATGTCGATGGTACACACTGCTGCTCCTGGTGGTGGAGGGAGTGAATGCTTGTGGATGTGGTGCCAATCAAGTGGGCTGCTTTGTCCTGAACAGTGTTGAGCTTCTTGTGTTGTTGGAGCTGCACCTGTCCAGGCATGTGGGGAATATTCCATCACACGCCTGACTTGTGTCTTAATGTGGATATTTTCAGAAACTCAGGTTGTCCTTAGCCTTCTGAGTGATAAAAAGTCTTCCGAGTGACTACCTCTCCTGGAATTTGCCGGTCTGTTCAGTTGTTGAGGCATTTGCACCAAGTCCTTGGAGGTAGAAGAGTTGTTGCCCTATAAATTTGATGTTTCAGTTCCATCCGCATTCATTATTTTGCTTCCTCTCCATGTCCTGCTCTGAAAGGTGCAACAGTATCCAAGAACATGAGCAGACGGTTGCTGCATCTTTCATCGTCCTCTGCCCCACCCAACAGCATTCTGACAGTATTAGCCTCATACATAACTCCCCCAATTTGGATGGTTTTCCCAACGCACATTTATCCCTTAACCACTTCCACACCCCCTCGCCGCCGTTCCCATGGGGAGTTGGTAACTTGACTAACTGATGCATTCTTTTTGACATTCACCCACCGAAGGAAACAGAAGATCATCGTTTACCGAGCCACCCCGCACCACACACACACTCCCATGCTGGTACAGAGTCGTGGTGAAGGAGCCATCTTTCAGAAAGAACCTACTTCAACAAGACGATGCCTGCCATCACGAGAACAGATAAATCTCGTGTATTATTTACAGATGAGGGTATTTTTTTTTGTATGTCCTGGGGCTGACATGTTTCTGTTAACTTGTGTTTTAGTGACATTCATTATCTAATGGTTGCCTCTCTCTGCTCTAGTGCTATTAATTAGGATATTTGAAGATTACAATTTTAGTTTGACTGCAGCATTTGTAATTTCTCTCAGGTTTTCTCTCTCTTTTTCTCCCTCTTCGTGGATGACTGTCTTCCTTCACAGTTGCATTCAAAATATTTCCAAGTCAGGATGGTGAATGGCTTAGAGGGGAACTTGAAGGTGGCATTTCGAATATGCTACCCTTGTTCTTCCAGACAGAAGTGCTCGTGGGTTTGTCTGAGGATCTTTATTGTATTTCTGCAGTGCATCTTGTAGATAGCATACACTGCTGCTACTGACTGTCGGTGGTAGAGGGAGTGGATATTTGTGGATGTAGTGCAAGTCAAGCGTGCTGCTTTGTCCTAGGTGGTTTAAAAGTTCTTGTGTTGTTGGGGCTGCACTCATCCCGGCAAGTGGGGACTATTCCATCACACTCCTGACTTGTGCCTTGTAGATGGTGGGCAGGCTTTGAGGAGTCTGGAGGAGGATTACTCCATGTGGTATTGCCAGCTTCTGAACTGCTCCTGCACTGTGTTTATGTGGTGAGTGCAGTTGAGTTTCTGGTCAATGAT
>NW_025978684.1:0-6411 GCF_021869965.1 Rhincodon typus | reverse complement strand
GCTGGAGGGGAGTGTGGAGCGGACAAGGGAGTCACGGAGAGAGTGGTCCCTCCGGAAAGCAGATAAGGGTGGGGAGGGAAAAATGTCTTTTGTGGTGGGGTCGGATTGCAGATGGCGGAAGTGTTGGATCTACAGCCAGAGTAAAAACAACAGCAAATTGCATTTTTGTAGCACCCTTAATGTCAGAAGTGTTATCAAACAATATTTGACAATTCACAGGTGACAGCAGATATTAGGAAAGGTCAAAGAGGTAGGTTTATAAGAAGCATTGTAAAAGCTGAGAGAGAGAGAGGGAGGCAGAGAGACTTAGGGAGGGATTACATGGCTTAGGGCCCAGGTAACTGAAGACACATCAAAGACAATTAGTAATGTGCAAAGCCACAATTAAAGGAGTACAGAGATCATGGAGGATTGTAGGGGTGGAAGTGTTTCCAGGACTGGGATGAGAGCAGGAGTTCCCCTGGCTTACTGTCAGGTAGACTTAAACAGGTCCAATTATCACCATCATTTACCTCAAATTCAAAGTTACAGTTGCAAAATATAATAATGATATAAATCTCATAACTGTTAGAGCTCTGGCATCATCCTGGTAACTCTCCTATTCCCTGTGCTCCTTGCTCTGTTTTCATGAACAGTGGTGATCAGGTCTCTCAACTCTGGGCAGCATTAATACATTAGGAGGTCTCAAAACTTTTTAAAAAATTTATGCTTTATGAGATGTGGGTGTCACTGACAAGTTGCCCATTTCTTATCACCCTAAACCAAATGGCTTGTTCAGCCATTTCAGTGGGCAGTAAAAAGTCTACTACATTGCTGTGGGTCTGACGTTACCTGTATGCCACTAAAATAAAACAAAGAATTGGGGGTGCTGGAAACCTGAAACAAAAACAGAAGTTACCAGAGAATCTCGAAAGGCCTGGCAGCATCTGCGGAGAGAGAAACAGAGTTAAGGTTTCGAGTCCAGTGACCCTGCCTCCGACTGCCTTTCAATTCCAGATTTATTAATTAATTGAATTAAAATTCCACCAACTATAGTGATGGTAATGAGGTCAGTTGGGTGAACCTCATAGAATATGAACAAAAACAAAGTTGCTGGAAAAGCTCAGCAGGTCTGGCAGCATCTGTGGAGGAGAAAACAGAGTTAACGTTTCAGGTCCGGTGACCCTTCCTCAGAACCCGGTGACCGGACCCGAAACGTTAACTCTGGTTTCTCCTTCACAGATGCTGCCAGAGCTGCTGAGCTTTTCCAGCAACTTTGTTTTTGTTGTTCCTGATTTACAGCATCCGCAGTTCTTTTGGTTTTCACCAGGAGTAATAACCTGGATCTTTTAGATTACTGATCTAGTGACATTACCGCAACACCATTGCCTCTCTTAAGGTGTAAGCACACTGGTTGTGTGCAGTGCATGAAGCTAAACTTTCAAACTACTTCCCATTATCCACCAGAAGGGAACTCTTAAACTGTTTTTAACTGTCTGTATCACAAACAAACAGACAGTCTGGGCTCAGAGGTGGTAAGAACTGCAGATGCTGGAGTCAGAGATAACACAGTGTGGAGCTGGAGGAGCACAGCAGGCCAGGCAGCATCAGGGGACCCTTCTTTCTGGGCTGGTGTTTGTGGGCTTCACAAAACCTGTTGGAATCTCTCCATAGGAATTCAGTTTCTCTGCAGGAACTTGTGTCTGACTGCCACCTAGTGACTGAAGGAATGAAATTCCGCAGCTCCATTAAATGTAATTCCTAAGTCAGCATAACTCACATTACAAAGCTAAATATCTCAGTCACAGAAAGAGATCTAAGACACTGATAGCTCAGCTAAGGGCATGTACACATTCTCACGATAGAATCCAGTCTAGCAGCCCTAAAGGGGCTCGAGGAACTTGTCGTAACAGGGTCTGTGACTTGTGTGTGTAGACTTTTGTCTGGCACAAATGAAAATTGCTAATAATACATTACCCCAAGCTAGAGGTCGTGTTTTAATGAAACAATTGTTGGAGCCAGAGGAGATTCTTGGGTATAATGTGGCCCTGCCTGTGGGGCATGTGGAGCCTGGGCAATTGTTATTTTCCCCAAGCAGAACTGACTTCACCCCAGGCTTTTGAGGGTGATTGCTATCTCAGTCTGTGTGGAAATATTCCCTTGTCGTGTTGTTATTTATCACCCTTTTCCTATATACTGCCTGCCACAAGACAGGCCTCCAGATATGGGAAAGACTTGCATTTCGATAGCACCTTTTACAACCACAGGATTTCCTACAGTTCTTTGCAGGCAACCAATTACAATCGAATTCCACTTTTCATATGCCTACTGTATGTGAATTTATTTTTCCCTGTAAAACGTGCTCTGTGCCTTTGTGAGTTTCACCTTCATGTATCTATCCATGGTCGTTGAGATGAAAAATGATTAAACAAACTCTTAATTTCCTGGAGTAGAAAGTGCACTGTCCTCCAAAATCATGGCTGGATGTTCACCATTAGCGAAAATGACCCTTCACGAGATTTACTGGGAACACAACCTTGGCAAATGACAGGATTTGACTGTACAGACTGGTTATGAGTATGGTCACTGTTACAATGGAGGAAATGTGGCAGTCAAAATGTGTACAGCAGGATCCCATAAAGAGCAATCAAAGCAATCACCAGGCCATCTGTTCCTGTGGGGTTGATTGAGGGATATGTATGGGCAAGACACTTGGGGACACTCTCCTGTGTATTTTGCAACAAAAAAGACTATGTTCTTGAGATGCAGGCATCGCTGGCAAGGCCAGCATTTGTTTCCCAGCCCTAACTGCCCTTGAACTGACTGGTTTGTTCAGCTGCTTTGGGGGCAGTTAACAGTCAACCAAATTCATATATGTCACATGTAGGCCAGACCAGGTAAGAACAGCAGATTTCCTTCCCTGAAGGACATTAGTGAAGCAGATGGGTTTATAGAAAAAAACAGAAGTTTCATGATCATTGTTGCTAAGATTTGCACTTTATTCAAGATTTATTAATTATCTGAACTGAATAACAAGGTGCCAGTGGCAGCTGGGGTAAATTAAAGTGTGCTCGAGCTATAAGTGACTTCATTGTCTTCTGGAATCATCTGATGACTGAAATGTCCTACAAAATTGACATGGACGATGATAGAACTGCAGTTTGTGTTGATTGAATTATATCAGGTCCTAAGAAACTGATAGGCTGGATGTGGAAAGGATCGGTGCAATCCTCATGAATGACATGGGCTATGCCAAGAAATTTTGGAAAATCAACTTTGAGACCAATAAGTTGCATTTTCTAATGCAACTGAGATCTGGATGTCGAGACTACATTCTCACCACTGAGCTGTGAGACACCTATTAGCATGGATTATCATAACAATGAGCAGTTTCATCATTATTAAATCTCACCACATTAATAAACAGTCTCACATTCTCCCACCAGTCAGATAGAAACTAGACACCAAGCATTCCTAATGTGTAAATCAGACAGTTTGCCTGGAAACCCCAGCCCTTACTTTACTCCTCTCACTTTCTTAAGGTCAAAGGTGTGGTTGTGGGCACCCACATGGACCTCAATTATGCCTGTCTCTTTGTGGGTTATGTGGAACATTCCTTGTTCAAATCTTACTTGGGTCCCTCCCCACAACTCCTTCTCGAGTACATTGATGACATCATTGATGCTGCTTCCCTCTCTCGTCCAGAATTGGAAAGGTTTAGCAGTTTTGTTTCCAATTTCCACCACGGTCTCACCTTCCCTTGGTCCATCTCTGACTGCTCCCTTCTCTTCCTCAACATCTCTGCCTCCATTTATGGGGATAGGCTGGTCACCAATATCCACTATAAACTCACTGACTCCCACAGTTATCTTGACTATATATCCTCACACCCTGCTTTCTGTAAGGACTCTATTCCATTCTCTCAGTTTCTTCGTCTCTGTCATAACGATGTTCCCTTCCTCACGGAGAATTTAGAAATACCCACCCTTATCCTCAACCGAGAATTCCCCAGCACTGTGGTTGTTAGGGCCCTTAGCCATGTTTGACCCATCTCCCATACTTTCTTCCCTCATCCTTTCTCTTCCCTCCCACAACAATAGGTTTGCTCTGGTCTTTAGTTTCCACCCATCAGCAGCCACATCCAGAGGATCATTAGCTGCCATCCCTACCTCCTCCAGCAGGATGCTACAACTAGGCACATATTACCCACCCCTCCTTTGTCAGCCTTCAGCAGGGACATTTCCTTCCAAGACTCCTTGGTCCACTCCTCCTCCATACCCAACATTTCCCCATATCGTCCACTCGGCACTTCTGGCTGAAGATTGCTGCGAATGCTTCAGACTTACCTTTTGCACTGATGTGCTGGGCTCTTCCATCATTGAGGATGGGGATATTTGTGGAGCCTCCTCCTCCAGTGAGTTGTTTAATTGTCCATCACTATTCACCACTGGATGTGGCAGGACTGCAGAGCTTAGATCTGATCCATTGGTTGTGGGATCGCTTAGCTCTGTCTATCACTTGCTGCTTTCGCTGTTTGGTGTGCAAGTAGTCCTGTTTGATGGCTTCACCAGGTTGGTACCTCATCTTCAGGTATGCCTGGTGCTGCTCCTGGCATGCCCTCCTGCACTCTCCATTGAACCAGGGTTGATCCCCTGGTTTGATGGTAATGGTTGAGTGGGGGATATGCCGGGCCATGAGGTTACAGATTGTGTTGGAGTACAATTCTGCTGCTGTTGATGGCCCACAGCACCTCATGGATGCCCAGTCTTTTCTAATGAAGAGAGTTCAGCCTTTTAAATATTTCCCTATCAGTGTAATCTCTCAGTTTTGGTATCAGCCTTGTACATCTTGCGTTCCTGGCATCTAGTATGGGTATGGGAAATGACCAAAGATGTTATTTTCAGTGATACAGAAACTAACTGTTCCCTAGTCATGGATTCTAAACCATTCTGTGGTTGATGTCTGATGGGTTGGACTATAAGAGTAGGAAAGTCTATGAAAGTCAACCCTTTTAAGAATCCTCTGTGTTTCAATGAGATCACCTCTCATTCTCCTAAACTCCAGTGAGTCCCAAACTGTTTAACCTTTGCTCATAAGACCATGCCTCAATATCCAGGATCATCCTAATGAATCTTCCCTGAACTGCCTCCAATGAAATAATATCTTTCCTTAAATAAGGGATGTGTCCCCCTATGGGTCTGGGATCAGATGGCTTAGAGAAAGAACAAAGGGGCACCAATTTAAGACTCAGATGAGGAGAACTTTCTTCTCTCAGAGGATTGTAAGTCTTTGGAACTCCTTGCCATAGAGAGCTGTGGGAGGATACACTTTGTGTATATTTAAGGCTAAGAGAGCTCAAATCTTGATCTTTCAGGGAATCAAGGGAGACAAGAAAAAGGAAGGAAACTAGATGTGGATCAGTCATGATCCCATTGAATGGCAAAGCAGGCTCAAGGGGCTGAATGGCCTACTCCTGGTCCCATTCTCAGTCTTAACCAGATTGTTTACAGCATTATTGTCTTATTTGATCCTGACATGAGCTTCTACCCACATACCAGCTCCATCATCAAGATCTACCATCACCTCCAGTCTACTTAGCTCATCTGTTGCTGCTGAAATCCTCTTCCCAATCTTTGTTAACTGTCAGCCTGGTTATTCTAGTGCTCCCCCAGCTGGCTTCCCATCTTCCACTATCTGCATGCTTGAGTTTCTCCAAAACTCCAGTGCCAGGATCCTAACAGAAATACAGATGCCTTCAGCTACTGGTGACTTAAATTCTGGAATCTCCATCTACTCTGCCTTTCTTCTCCCCTTCAAGAGATTTAGAGTCATACAGTCAGAGTCATACTGCACAGAATCAGATCCTTCAGTCCAACCTGTCCATGCTGACGAGAAATCCTAAATTAATCTAGTCCCATTTGCCAGCATTTGGCCCATATCCCTCTAAAGCCCTTCCTTTTCATATAACCATCCAGCTTCTAAAAGTTGTTATTGTACCAGCCGCTACCACCTCCTCTGGCAGCTCGTTCCATATACACATCACTCTCTAAATGAAAAAGATGCATCTCACCTTAAAGCTATGTCCTCTAGTTTTGAACTCCTCTACCTGAGCTTCTCCAGCAACTTTGTTTTTGTTCCTGATTTACAGCATCGGCAGTTCTTTCAGTTTTTATTCACGATTTTATAAACCTCCGTAAGGTCACCCCTCAACGTCCCTCACTCCAGGGAAAATAGCCCCAGCCTATTCAGCCTCTCCCTATGGCTCAAACCCTCCAATGCCAGCAAAGTCCTTGTAAATCTTTTCTGAACCCTTTCAAGTTTAACAACATCGTTCCTATAGTGGGAAGACCAAAGTTGAATGCAGTATTTTAAAAATAGCCCAACCAATGTCCTACAGTTGCAACGTGACATCTCAACTCCTTTATTCAATGC
>NW_025978683.1:0-6411 GCF_021869965.1 Rhincodon typus | reverse complement strand
GATGCTGCTTGGTCTGCTGTGTTCATCCAGCCCTGCACCTTGTTGTCTCGGATTCTCCAGCATCTGCAGTTCCTACTATCTCTAGCTTAATGATTACACAGGTTGACCTTGGCTCTGAGGCTTCCCATAAGCACTTCTGCTGGCCTCCGCAACCATTATTGGTTGCCATAAAAACCCATCTGGTTGACTACCATCCTTTAGGGGAGGAAATCTGCAATGTGACTGACTCTTATCCACCCTCTGTGCAATTAGGGTTGGGCAATAAATCCAGGCCTTCTTACCATGTTAGGAATAGGTCTCTGGTTCATTCATCCAGGCCACTGGACTAGTGTCCAGTAACATAACCACTTTGCTACTGTAGCTCCATGACTGTCAGCCTAGCATTGCATGCAGACATTGAGAAGCAGATCCTAAACATTCACAGTAATTATTAAGTAAATCTCTAGTTAATGTTAAGACTGCCTTACATTTCAGTTGCTCATGTTTGATTCTCCATCCTGGACCAGTTAGATAGACAGATGGTGGTGGACAGAAAAACCTAAATGAGATTTTCAAAGAAAAATCTTTTGTTAGTCACATGAATAGATTGATGTTGGTTGCTGGTATCAGTTGAATAAATTTTTCTCCCACTCACACACACTAGTTCCCACAGGAAGGCTCTGGTTCCTGTCAACACTAGTTCTAAGAATGTCTCTCTTTAGTACGTGATTAAGGGGAATCCCCATCAAACCAAAAGGAATAGGAGAAAGATTAAACCTCTTTACCTTTCAAGCCTGCCCCACCAGATCATGGATAGTGCGAAGCAACTTTGCACCACCTGTTTCTTTGTGCCCAAGATACACTTGACTTCTTTGTCATATAATATTTTTTCTAATTTAGTATTCATTCACAGGAGGTGGATCAGTAGTTACTACCCACCCCTAATTGCCCAGAGAGCAGTGAAGATTGAAACACATAGCTGTGGGTCTAGAGTCACATATGATCCAGACAGGATTCTTTTCCTGAAGGATGTTCGTGAACCAGATGTGATTTTACAATTAACATGGTCACCATCAGGTTAGCTTTTTAATTCCAGACTTCTGTTAAATTCAATTTTCACCATCTATCATGTCCTCAGAACATTAGCCTGGAGTTCTGCTTTATTCGTTCAGTGGCATTACCACCATGCCACTGCCTCCCCTTGAGTGAATTCAATTACTCAGCCTCCACTGCTCTCTATGGATAGAGAATTTTAAACACCAACAGCCTTTCGCAATAGAAAAACATTCCTCCTCATCTATCTCAAATGAGGGAGATCCCTTATCTTTAATCTGTGGCCCCTTATTCTTGATTAGCCTAAGAGGGGCACATCGCTTCAGCATCAACACTGTCAAGCCCTGCCCCTCTCCCCAGCAAAATCCTCAATGTTTCAATAAGTTCACGTCTCATTCTTCTAAACTCCAACCTGTTCAATCTTTCCCCACAAGAAAATCATTTCATCCCATTAGGCATTTACAAATCATTCTGTAAGCCATTGCAGTGATGACTACACCTGTGGAATTAAAGGCACAGAAAGTGCGCGTCTCTGGGAGCTGCGAAATAGAGCATAAATGAAATGCTTCCCTAGAAAGTTAAAATAATACATATATAAGTGGCTATGGTTTCAGGTCTAAGGCCATGCTGTCTTACCTCTTTTCATTCCCATATGATTTCTGAGCAACCTTCGCATGTAGGATCAGCACCGTCTGGTCAGGGCGTTGTTGGAGATATTGGCGGAAAGTGTCACGAGTCACAGCAGGCTGGTCAGAGCCAGACCTACAGAGGGATGGAGTGATGGTTTAAAGATGGTGTTTGATGCCACAGATCTCTGTGCTCACTATTTGCAAACGGCAGTCATATCTAATCAATGTTTTGCTGGAGCCCCAGCCTTGGGGATGTTGCAACAAGCTGGCTGAATGAAGATCAGACACCAAGCAGGAAAGGAGTAAGGAGATCTATTCGTCCAGCAGCCCCATAGCATTTGAAGAGCCTTTCTTTCACCCATTGTGGGTTAAGATAACACCACCATTCTCTGAAGGTTGGTTCCAATATTTTCTCTTACTAACAAGAGGAGGAAATGAACAATTGTACAGGGCAAACATCCAGCAAAGTCCCAAAAGGATCAAGCAGCAGGGTTAAATGGAGTACAGACACAGAGCAGAATGGGCCAGGAGGCAGTCATTGGCAACAGTTCCAATGCAGTCATCTTTGTAAAGTTAACTTAGATGTGTGCTCCAACTCCTCCAGCACTGTAAAATCCCGCACTGTAAAAGGAACAGAGTCTCATTGTAACTGCCCACGCCCCACCTTTCTTCACCCTTGCAGTTAGAAAATAGTCATTCTTTGAGGTCAGAGAAGGCAGCCCTGACTGTTTTGTGCATACCCATTTGTTTTATGTTTTATGAGTAATGTCGTAATGTAAAGCCAGGGTTAAACCGTCATGTGTGGTTTGTTTTGATATAACCAGGGATTAGAATGATTACCCAAGAGATAGCAACATTCACTGCTCTTGGGACTATTTGAATTGTTGTGAAATAAAGGGTAAGCATCTGAGCTCTTATAAAGAAAATCTTTCAGAATAAGAAAGTGTTTCAGTACCAAGAGACTAGCTCCATCTGTCAGTTCTCAGTTCAGTGTCACCAGCTGTCAGTTTGATGAAAGCAAGATCAAGTCTGGTAACAGCAACCCATTTGATAACACGAGTATGACGCCATTCTTGACATTAATCCAACAAGTGTACTATCAATGGACAAGACCATATTGTTATTTCCTCCTAATTATGAGCTTGAACCATTCTAAACTGATTATTTTGTTAAAATATAATCATATCATCATAGAATGATACCATACATGATACAATACAACACATTATGACAGTGCCAGCTCATCCAAAGAGCTGTCCAATTAGTTTCACTCGCTTACTCTTTCCCCTTATCCATGCCACTGCGTTTTTCCTTTTCAAGTATTCAGAAGTTTAGAAGTTACAATTGGAACTGCTTCCAACAGCATAGACCAGATTATAAGAACTCACTGTATATGGACTGTGATTACGAGGCCTGTACACTGCAGAATTAAAATAAAGGTCTTTCGAACAGGCAGTTGAGAGATTTATGGATCATTGGATTCAGAAAACTGTTTGTTTTGCTTAATTTACAGTATGCCATTTATTTCACACACAGTGGTTCCAAGGCTGTCTGTAACTCACCATCATTCATGAATGCTGTAAGCAGCTAAGCTTCATGTATTGAACCTTGACAGTGAGTGTTAATGGATTCTTCAACAATGGGGCAAAGATTCCACTTTAGTCTGGAGTCTGATCCTGATTCACACACAGCTCTTTCACTTACAGGAGATTGTGACAGACAATGAGAATTGAGGATGATTAGGAATAACTAGGAAGGGATTTAGACCAGCA
This sequence comes from Rhincodon typus, assembly GCF_021869965.1. Lineage (NCBI taxonomy): Eukaryota > Metazoa > Chordata > Chondrichthyes > Orectolobiformes > Rhincodontidae > Rhincodon > Rhincodon typus. The sequence continues at coordinate 2,978 of NW_025978683.1, read as the reverse complement.
GCAGGAATGGATAGTGATATACTACTCTCTTATTTATTCCTTGGATGCGGACAACATTAGGGAAAGCTGTGTTCATTGTCATGCTGCCTAAGGTGCAACTTATTCCTCATAAACTTTGAAAAAAAGACTTGCATTTTTATATCGCCTTCTATGTCCCAATGTATTTCACAGTCAATGACTTACTTCACAATTGTAATGTAAGAAATAAACAGCCAATTTGTGCACAGCAATATGTTAGTGAGAGGGAGTCCAGGGAGAATTTGCCTGCTCGTAAGATCATAAGACACAGGAGCAGAAGTAGGCCATTCAGCCCATTGTGTCTGCTCGGCCATTCAGTAAGATCATAGCTGACCTGATAATCCTCAACTCTGCTTTCCTGTTTTATTCCCATAACTCTTGATTCACTTACTGATTAAAAATCTGTCCATCTCAGCCTTGAATATACTTAATGACCCGACCTTTACAGCCCTCTGCAGTAAAGAATTCCACAGATTCACTACTCTCAGAGAAAAAATTCCTCCGTCTAAAACCTGCAACCCCCTACTCTGAGATTGTGCTCTCCGATCCCAGACTCTCCCCCATGGGAAACAACTGTTTAAATTACATAGAACATAGAACATAGAACATTACAGCGCAGTACAGGCCCTTCAGCCCTCGATGTTGCGCCGACCTGTGAAACCAATCTGAAGCCCATCTAACCTAAACTATTCCATTATCATCCATATGTTTATCCAATGACCATTTAAATGCCCTTAAAGTTGGCGAGTCTACTATTTTTGCAGGCAGGGCATTCCACGCCCTTACTACTCTCTGAGTAAAGACAAAATTCTATAAATTCTATAAATTCTATAAGAATCCTGTATGTTTCAGTAAAGACACCTTTCATTCTGCTAAATTGTAAATTAATCTCTGAAAATAGTGCCATGAGCTCACCAATGTTCAGCTGAAAGGACAGTCAGAGCCCCTGTTTAATACCTGATTTGGACGATGACAGCTTTGGCAGTTCAGCACTGGTTTGGTTCTGCAGTGGATTTTTATACTTGAGTCACTGAGATGCAATCTGAACCTGAAACCTTCTGGGAGGGCCAAAAGTGTGATCAACTGCCGAAAATATCATTAGTGGTCACTGGGATTGAGACTGGGCAGCAATAGAGTTGGGAATGCCAGCGGGAATAGAATAAGATTGGATCAGGATAGAGTTGAGGAGTGGCAATAAATTGTGATTGGGATTTGTCATTGACCCTGATGGGAGGAGTTCATTGGTAATCAGGCCTCACTATTCAACAATCTGTCACAAATGCATAAGTGATCATTTAAATCGCTAAGATGGTTAATTTGCTTAATGTTGACCGGATACAAGGTTCTCATCAACACAAATAAGGGTTATAAACAAACTTATCCTTTGTCATGGCGCAAAATGAATTATTAAGTACAACTATGAAAATTTAAACTATATCCCTTTTAAATCCAAACACACATAGATTCATTCACAAACAGGATAGATGAGGCAGACAGTTCCTCATGGGTGGAAAGCATAAGGCAAAAGGACCAAATTCTGTGAATCAAGAGACCGAATCACAAATGTGGAATGAGGTGACTTTCTCACAGTTTGTTTTGATGATTATATCACTTTGTTATCAACCACAGAATATTCTCAATTCAGTAACCAGTCAGTTGGACCTAGGTCTTTGCTTGAATTAGATAGCTTTCACTTCAGAGACATTGAGTGCAGGTTTTCTCCCACTCACAGAGGGAGGGAGACAGGGGCCTGCCTTGACTTCTCGCTTTTGGAGGTCCGAGTGCAGCTACCTTCTCAGATCTGTGATAGACTGCAACTTAAAACCAATCCAAAGTTGTTGCTGAGCAGCTTTTTAAGCCAAAGGTACTTGGAGCCAGCAAGATACACATCCAGCTTTTCCAAGAATTATGAAACCTTCCAGTTGTGAAAAACACCAACATAACTGATACGTTCTTTAAAACACAGCAGAGTCCAAATTTTCATTTTTCCCCATTTATATTTTTGGGGAATATGAAATGAGAAAAACAGATGTAGTCTTTACAGAATGGGCAGAGGTAAAGAATGGCGTTGAATTGGACTGGGAAGAAACAGTAATCAGCATGGGTTTGTTATTCCACACAATGATGGAAGCAGAGCTGATTCCAGCCATAGGAATCTCAGTGACCTTCAGCAACTGAAATGCTATCATCTGTAAGGCAGCAATATGGGACGGCACGGTGGCTCGGTAGTTAGCACTGCTGCCTTACGTAGCCAGGGACCTGGGTTCAATTCCACTCTTGGGTGATTCTCTGTGTGGAGTTTGCATATTCCCTTGTGCCTGTGTGGGTTTCCTCCTACAGTCCGAAATTTAGGTGGATTGGCCGTGTTAAATTGCCCATAGTGTCCAGGGTTGTGTGGGTTAGCCATGGGGAATGCAGGCCTATTGGCATAAGTAGGTGGTGGGATGCTCTTTGGAGGCCTGCTGTGGACTCAATGGGCCAAAAGGCCTGATTTCATGCTGTAGGGACTCTGTGATTAATGAAAACACATGGAAGGGGTAGAGGCAGGCATACAGTGGTGAGTCACTAAATTAATACAAAGACTGTCTCTTTATAAATATGATGTTAACATATAGGCTAGAATTAATAGCTTAGACAGGGTTCATGTTGACTGCCTCAATACCAAAGGACAGAAACCCAGTAAATGTGGGTTTTATGTCTGTACAGTGGGCGCCAGATTATTTGAAACTGCTTAAGAATTATTTATACATCGTCCCAGGTTTCAAAAGCGTAGCAGTGTTATCACTGTGAGTCATTCCTGAAACAAGCTGTATTTGGAGTTTCAGATGATTTAGTTTGGTATATGATCTCAATCAGAGGAGGTGACTCTAGACTTCAGCGTTGGGATCTGAAGCACTGATCATAAGATAGTCTCAAGTATAGCAGCTGAATGTTCTCAGTATATGTGGGAATGTACAACT
>NW_025978682.1:0-6411 GCF_021869965.1 Rhincodon typus | reverse complement strand
CGCACAGACAGAAACACCCAGCAACAGGTGAACTACACACACACACAAACAAACATGGACACACACAAACACACGGACACACACACAGTGAGAAATACCCAGCAAGAGGTAAAATACACACACAGGGAGAAACACGCAGCAACAGGCAAACTACATACACACATGCACACTTACATATAGAGGGAAGAAAACTCAGCAAAAGGTAAACTATACACATACGCACAGGGACAAACACTCAGTAACAGGTAAATGAAATACACATAGGGACAAACACCCAACAACAGGTAAACTACACACACAGGGACAAACACCTAGCAACAGGCAAACTACCCACACAGGGAGAAACACTCAACAACACGTAAACTATACACGCAGGGAGAAACATCCAGCAACAGGTAAACTATGCCCACACAGGGAGGAACACTCATCAACAGGTAAACTACACACACACACACACACACACACACACAGAAACACCCAGGAAAATGTAAAGTACACACACGCACACATACAGACAGGGAGAAACACCCAGCAACAGGTAAACTAAACACATGTAGGGACAAACGCTCAGCAGCAGGTAAACTAAACACAGGGAAAAACACCCAGCAACCGGTAAACTACACACAAAAACAGGGAGAAACAACCAGCAACAGGTAAACTACACACAGACGGAGAAACAACTGGAAACAGGAAAACTACACACACAGATACAGCGAGAAACACCAAGCCACAGGTAAACTACACACACACACACACAGGGAGAAACACCCATCAACAGGTAAACAATACACACACACACACACACACACACACACACACACACACACAGAGGGAGATACACTCATCAACAGGTAAACTACACACACAGGGAGAAACACTCAGCAACAGGTAAAGTATACACACAGGGAGAAACACTCAGCAACAGGTAAATGAAATACACATAGGGACAAACACCCAACAACAGGTAAACTACACACATAGGGAGAAACACCCAGCAACAGGTAAACGACACACACAGACAGGGAGAAACACCCAGAAACACATCAATTATACACGCAGGGAGAAACACCCAGCAACAGGTAAACTGCATACACACACACGGAGAAACACCCAGAAACAGGTAAACTGCACACACAGGGAGAGACACCCAGAAACAGGTAAACTACACACGAGGAGAAACACCCAGCAACAGGTAAACTATACAGACACTAACACACACACACAAACACCAAGCAACAGGTAAACTGCACACACACATGCAGATACACTCAGCAACAGGTAAAGTACACACACAGGGAGAAACACCCAGCAACACATCAATTATACACGCAGGGAGAAACACCCAGCAACAGGTAAACTGCATACACACACACGGAGGAACACCCAGCAACAGGTAAACTACACGCACAGTGAGAAACACCCAGCAACATGTAAAGTACAAACACACAAACAGGGAGAAACACCCAGCAACAAGTAAACTACACACATACATACACAGGGAGAAACACTCAGCATCAGGTAAACTACACACACAAAGGGAGAAACACACAGGTAGAAAGACCCATAAACAGATAAACTACACACACACACAGGGAGAAACACCCAGCAACAGGTAAACTACATACACAGTGAGAAACTCTCAGCAACATTTAAAGTACACAGTCACACACACACACACACATACACAAATAGAAATACTCAGCAAGAGGTGAACCAGGCACACACACACACAGGCAGAAACACCTAACAACAAGTAAACTACACAAACACACACAGACAGGGAGAAACACCTAGCAAAAGATATACTACACACACACACACACACACACACACAGAGAGAAACACCCAGCAACTTCTAAAGTACACACACACACACACACACACACAGGGAGAAACACCCAGCAACAGGTAAACTATACAGACACACACACACACATACATACACAGGGAGAAACGCCAAGCAACAGGTAAACTGCACACAAACATACAGATACACTCAGCAACACGTAAACTATACAGGCAGGGAGAAACATCCAGCAACAGGTAAACTGCATACACACGCACGGAGAAACACCCAGCCACAGGTAAACTATACAAACACACACACACACATACATACATACACAGCGAGAAATACCCAGCAAGAGGTAAAATACACACACACAGGGAGAAAGACCTAGCAACAGGTAAACTACCCACACAGGGAAAACACTCAAAAACAGGTAAACTATACATGCAGGGAGAAACATCCAGCGACAGGTAAACTACACACAGGGAGAAACACCCAGCAACAGGTAAACTACACACATATAGGGACAAACACCCAGCAGCAGGTAAACTACACACAAAAACAGGGAGATACACCCAGCAACAGGTAAACTACACACACAGGGAGAAACACCCAGCAACAGGTAAACTACACACACAGGGAGAAACACCTAGAAACAGGAAAACTACACACACAGACACAGCGAGAAACATCCAGCAACAGGTAAGCTACACACAAACACACACACACACACACACACACACACACACACAGGGAGAAACACTCATCAACAAGTAAACTACACACACAGGGAGAAACACTCAGCAACAGGTAAACTACACACACAAGGAGAAACACCCAGCAACAGGTAAACTGTACAGACACACACACACATAGACACACACAGGGAGAAACACCAACAGGTAAACTGCACACATACACATGCAGATACACTCAGCAACAGGTAAAGTACACACACAGGGAGAAACACCCAGCAACACGTAAACTATACACACATGGAGAAACACTCATCAACAGGTAAACTACACACACACACACACACACACACACACACACAGGGAGAAACACCCAGCAACAGGTAAACTACACACATATAGGGACAAACGCCCAGCAGCAGGTAAACTACACACAAAAACAGGGAGATACACCCAGCAACAGGTAAACTACACACACATGGAGAAACACCCAGCAACACGTAAACTATACACACATGGAGAAACACTCATCAACAGGTAAACTATACACGCAGGGAGAAACATCCAGCAACAGGTAAACTATGCCCACACGGGGAGAAACACTCATCAACCGGTAAACTACACACACACACACACACACACACACAGAGGGAAACACCCAGGAAAATGTAAAGTACACACAGACAGGGAGAAACACCCAGCAACAGGTAAACTACACACATATAGGGACAAACGCCCAGCAGCAGGTAAACTACACACAAAAACAGGGAGATACACCCAGAAACAGGTAAACTACACACACAAGGAGAAACACCCAGCAACAGGTAAACTACACACACAAAGGGAGAAACACCTAGAAACAGGAAGACTACACACACAGACACAGTGAGAAACATCCAGCAACAGGTAAGCTACACACACACACAGGGAGAAACATTCAGCAACAGGTAAACTACACACAAACACTCACACACAGACAGGGAGAAGCACCCAGCAACAGGTAAACAACACACACAGGGAGAAACACACATCAACAGGTAAACAACACACACACACACACACAGAGGGAGATAAACTCAGCAACAGGTAAACTACACACACAGGGAGAAACACTCAGCAACAGGTAAACTATACAGACACACACACGCACAGGGAGAAACACCAACAGTTAAATGGACACACACATGCAGATACACTCAGCAACAGGTAAAGTACACACAAAAACAGGGAGATACACCCAGCAACAGGTAAACTACACACACAGGGAGAAACATCCATCAACAGGGAAACTATGCCCACACACAGAGAAACACTCATCAACAGGTAAACTACACACACACATACACACACAGAAACACCCAGGAAAATGTAAAGAACACACACACACACACATATACAGACAGGGAGAAACATCCAGCAACAGGTAAACTGCATACACACACACGGAGAAACACTCAGCAACAGGTAAACTACACACAGGGAAAATCACATAGCAACAGGTAAACAACACACACAAACCGGGAGAAACACCCAGAAACAGGTAAACTACACAGACAGGGAGAAACACCCAGCAACAAGTAAACTATACAGACACACACATACATACACAGGGAGAAACACCAAGCAACAGGTAAACTGCACACAGACATGCAGATACACTCAGCAACTGGTAAAGTACACACACAGGGAGAAACACCCAGCAACAGGTAACCTACAAACACAGTGAGAAACTCTGGGCAACATGTAAAGTACACACACAGACACACACACACACACACAGGGAGAAACTCCAATCAACAAGTAAACTACACACACACACGGAGAAACACCGAGCAAAAGGTATAATGCACACACACACACGCACACAGAGCGAGAAATACCCAGCAAGAGGTAAAATACATACACAGGGAGAAACACCCAGCAACAGGTAAAATACACACACACACACACAAAGGAAGTAACAACCAGCAACAGGTAAACTACACAGACAGGGAGAAACACCCAACAACAGGCGAACTACATGCACACGTACACAGAGGGAAGAAAACTCAGCAACAGGTAAACTATACTCATACGCAAAGGGAAAAACACTCAGTAACAGGTAAATTGCACACACAGGGAGAAACAATCAACAACAGGTAAACTACACACACACACAAACACCCAGGAAAATGTAAAGTACACACACACACATACAGACAGGGAAAAACACCCATCAACAGGTAAAATACACACATATAGGGACAAACGCCCAGCAGCAGGTAAACTACACACAGGGAAAAACACCCAGTAACAGGTAAACTACACACAAAATCAGGGAGATACACCCAGCAACAGGTAAACTACACACACAGGGAGAAACACCCAGCAACAGGTAAACTACACACACAGGGAGAAACACCTAGAAACGGGAAAACTACACACACAGACACAGTGAGAAACATCCAGCAACAGGTAAGCTACACACACACACACACACACACACCACACACACACACACACAGGGAAGAAACACCCAGCAAAGGTAAACTACACACACAGACAGGGAGAAACACCCAGCAACAGGTAAACGACACACACACACAGGGAGAAACACTCATCAACAGGTAAACAACACACACACAGAGGGAGATACATTCGGCAACAGATAAACTACACACACAGGGAGAAACACGCAGCAACAGGTAAACTACACACATACACACACACACACACAGGGAGAAACACCAAGCAACAGGTAAACTGCACACACACATGCAGAGACACTCAGCAACAGGTAAAGTGCACACAGGGAGAAACACCCAGCAACACGTAAACTATACACGCAGGGATAAACATCCAGCAACAGGTAAACTGCATACACACACACAGGAACAAACACCCAGCAACAGGTAAACGACATACAAATATGGGACAAACACCCAGCAACAGGTAAACTACACACAGGGAAAATCACCTAGCAACAGGTAAACGACACACATAAACAGAGAGAAACACCCAGCAACAGGTAAACTACACATACAGGGAGAAATACCCAGCAACAAGTAAACTACACACATACATACACAGAGAGAAACACTCAGCAACAGGTAAACTACACACATAGGGAGAAACACACAGGTAGAAACACCCATAAACAGGTAAACTACACACACACACACACACACGGAGAAACACCCAGCAACAGGTGAACTACAAACACAGTGAGAATCTCCCAGCAGCATGTAAAGTACACACAAACTAATACACACACAGGTAGAAATACTCAGCAAGAGGTGAACTACACACACACACACACAGGGAGAAACACCGAACAACAAGTAAACTACATACACACACGCAGAAACACCCAGCAACATGTAAAGTACACACACAAACATACACACAGGGAGAAACACCCAGCAACAGATAAACTGCACACATATAGGGACAAACGGCCATCAACAGGTAAACTACACATGGGGAAATCACCCAGCAACAGGTAAACTACAAACACAGGGTAAAATCACGCAGCAACAGGTAAACTATGGACACAAACAGGGCAAAACACCCAGCAACAGGTAAACTACACACACAGTGAGAAACACCCAGCAACATGTAAAGTACACACACAAACAGAAATACTCAGCAAGAGGTAAACTGTACACACACAGGAAGAAACATCCAGCAACAGGTAAACTACACACACACGCACACAGGGAGATACACCCAGCAACAGGTATACTACACATGCACACAGTGAGAAACACCCGGCAACAGGTAAACTACATACACACACACACACACACACACAGGGAGAAACACCCAGAAACAGGTATACTACACATGCACACAGTGAGAAACACCCAGCAACAGGTAAACTATACACACACACACACACGGAGAAACACCCAGCAACAGGTAAACTACACACACACACACACACAC
>NW_025978681.1:0-6412 GCF_021869965.1 Rhincodon typus | reverse complement strand
CTGTATTTCATCTTGGAATATCTGGGAGAAACTCCGCTGGGATTTGTCGTCATTTTAATGGGGAGATGGGTGGGTGGGATGGGTGTGCCAGGATATGGGAAGGGAGTGGATCCCACCCACCTCTATATTCCATTTCCTCCTACTGGCCCCTATTGGTCTGTGTGAGGTTTGTGGGTAAACGGAGTGAATTGTTTCCATTGACTTGGACTTCATTCCTGTCTCTGGGTGTGGGGTGTTGAGGGAATGGGGAGGCCAGTGCAGGCTCTGGGTTGGGGATAAGGAGTGGGCTCAATATTTCAAAGGAGCAGAAACTGCAGGGTCTGACACCCCCACTCCCTCACGGCCAATATTTGGGATGAGATTAATCCTCTCTTATCAACAAGTGGCCGTTTTCATGTTTTGCTGCTTGTGAGATCCTGCGCAGTGGAGTGTGTAGGGGCCAAGATTTGTGGTGTTGGAGGGAAAAGGGTGACAGCTGAAAGAGTGACAGGGGGTGGGGGGGATGGGTACAAGTTCTGGGGGAAAGGGCGTGAGGGGTTAACTCCAGTGTTCAGTCCAACCTCAGTTCTAAGTTAAAATGGGGGAGTTTAGTATTTGCTGGTGCACTCAGTGGGGGGAGTCCTGTCTTCATGTCGCAGCCGATGTGATCTTGCTGTGAGGGGACAGCCTGCAGCCTTTTCCTTTTACAGGAGCAGGGGTCCACTATTTCCAAATTCAGATGAGGTGGGTGTGGGGTCGCTTCTGATCTTGGGTGGTGAAGGTTATGGAAACCTTCAGTGTGGGGAGGCTGGGGACAGCTGGTGGGATCCTGCTGTGCAGAGCATCCTTCATTTCAATGTCAGCCCCTCTTTTGTGGGGGCAGGGTGTGGTTGGCTCCGACAAGCTTTTGAGGGAATCCCTTGGAGGTACTGGATACGGCTGCCTGTGTAATCTTGCTGTGCACCCCCTCGGTCTGCGGGTCACCCTCAAATGCGCTGTGTGCCTGTCTACCGGGCCCTGAGCTGAGATTGCTGATGGTTTGATAGTGGGTGGAGTGCATCGTCCGTCCTTTTCCCTTAGCCCAGATCCCTCCCACCTCTCGCCACCCCCTCACCCTCCAAAATGTGATATTGATGTTGCAAATGTCTCCGAGACACGGTGGGGAGATTGCAACATGTTGAAAACGTAAGGCAGGAGAGGACGTTTCAATCAAAACATAGAGGAAATGGGGAGAGAGAGAGAGAGAGAAATAGATATTGATTGATTGCCGAGAGCAGGAAAAGCTGAGCAGAGGTGGAGAGGTCAATAGGGACAAAGAGAGGAAGATAGAGGGGGGGAGAGAGAGAGAGAGAGGGGCAGAGAACAGACAGCGAGAAAGAGATTGATTCTCGAGAGCAGCAGAAAGCTGAACAGAGATGGAGAAGTGAATAGGGAGAGAGAGAGAGAAAGTTTGGTCAATTTCTGAGAGAAGGAGAAAGCTGAGCAGAGATAGAGATGTAGATTGGGACAGAGAGAGGGAGAGAAGAGAGAGAAAGGTAAGTGTATCAGTTCATCATCAATATTTCATGTAGAAACAACACCAATCCCGGAAGTAGTGGGCATGGGGTCTGTGCCTGATGAATGGGAGTGAGATGGTCATTGGTCTTTTTTTTGGGTCTTTTTTTTTTACCATCATGGTGTCAGAAAACCAGCTGGAGGGACGAAGGAAGAGACACAGGCTCTGGGTAGTGACTCCCCACCATTGAGTCATTGCCTGGCCTCTCAGAAAGTAAACACTGGAAGCAGTCAGAAAGCATTTGCCCCTTGATCCCAGATCAAATCTGTTCTTATTCTCTGGGTTTAAGATCAGGGGAAAATGCTGAAAAATTGGGAAAATTTTGAAAATCAGTCTGTGATGGAATCTCATATGTTCCTCTTCATTTTTGTTTCAAAACTTTGGCTTTGATGTGATCAATTTCCTTCTCTTCCCCCTGAGGAGATTACTGAGAGACTGAAGCTTGGACACGTAAAGAGGTCGGCACAATCTCTGGAAGTGGAGATGGTCGGTGGGTGGGGGGTGGGAATAGCGGGCACGGTGGAGGTGAACCCCAGCCTCTGGAGTAAATATCTCTCTTCCTACTCCCTTCAAACAGAAATACTGAGGCGGTTTGAGCCTCTTCCTGTTCCATGTTTAATATGTTGGGCTGTTCTGGAGGGGGAAGGGGAAGTGGGGGAAAGTGTCAGATAATGGAAGTTCAGGCAGTGAGCGGTGGGATCTTGCTGTCCTGGGGAAAGTGTCAGATTGTGGATGGCAGAGAGTGGTGTGATCTTGCTGTGCTTTTGGTGCTGGATATTGTTTTTTATTTCTCTCTGTCTTTCCAACCTCGCCCCTGAGGAGATTAGATTCGGGAGCTGAAATCTGGGATGATGCACAGACTGAGAGAATCAAATGGTTCTGCCGTGAGGAATCTTCAGACAAGAGCTGGAACCAGCGAGAAAGAGAGAGACGAGAGCATTATAATAAACCAGCCCGTCTCCTTGTCAGTCATTTACACACTTGCACACGCACGGGGAAAAGAATTGTGGGTTTCAGGCTGTCTCTGGGGTTTGTACTGCAAGGGTATGAGCTCTGGGCTGGGGGTGTGGGGGAGACAAAGGGGCAAAAAGGGGGATGCTACTAAGTCTGATGCCACAGATTTCACTGCCTCCCTCTCTCTTTGCCTCCATATTCCCACCTACCTGTCCTTCCCACAGTTTTCTATAAATCTATAAATCCCCACATCCTTCGCATCTACCGCTGTTCACTCTTCCCCCACCCCTCATATTCCTCCCTCCTACTGTCTCGCCCCCTCCCCAGGTTTTTCAAGAACTGTTTCATTGTTCAGTCTTTCTGCTTTCCAGGTTTTCCCACTCACCTCTCCACAACACTTCTCTCTCTCTCTCTCACATTGGCCTGTGTGATCTTGCTGTTCCTGCCTGAGGGTCATTCTGTCTGCATCATCCTGTCTCCATCACTCGTTCTGCATGGTATCTCTCTGTCTGCTCTTCTCTCCCAATTTTTTTTTTTTTTTTTCTCTGTCCCTTCTGTCTTTCCCACTCTCTGTATCTGTCCTTTCTCGTCCTCTCCATAGAATTTCTATCTTTCTCCTATCTCCCTCTCCCCTCCTCTCTCTCCGCCCCCTCTCTCTCTATCTCCCTCGTGTTCTCAATGGGATTTCTGCCTCTCTTCCTGACTATTTCTCTTTCTCTCTTTCTGTATCTTCCTACGTCCGTTCTCCCCTTCGCCATCCATCTATCCCTCCATTTTCCTCTTGGATTCTGTCTCTCCATCTCCCTCTCTGTCCTTCAATGTCTCTTTATGGGTAATGCCAGAGGATCTTCCTGGTCCTTGACCCACCTGCATTTTGCACCATCGTGCTTTGTCTAAACTGAAAGGTGGAAGGGGTTGTTAGATAAAACATCTTTCTCGGTGAGAGGGGAAGGGGGCCTGCCTGGGGACTGGGATCTTGCTGTGCAGTGAGGCAGTCAGTGAACAGGCCTGAGTGTCTCTGGCCATACTCCCTGGGGCGTCGAGCCCCTGGGGTGGGGTCAGGGATCCAGTGAGGGTGAGGGGGGGGATTTGGGTGTTGCTCATGGGGGGGAGATACAGTGGGGTATCTATACATAATGGATGGATCACAGAGGAACGAAGAAAGAGGGTGACGCTGCTCGGGGAGCTATCAGAAACTGTGAGGCTGAAAATTTTTGTTGGGATAAAATATGGGGTAAAAGTCGGGGGGAAATATTTAAATGGGTGCAAAATTTGTGGGGGTCAATATTTGAGATGACATAAAGTGGGGAGGTTGCAAAATTGGGATGGAGAGCAAACTTTTGGAGAACAGAAATTGGGTAATGCAATAATTGAGGGGACAATATTTGGTGGGTGGGGCATCAAAATATTTTTGTAGGGGGAGTGCAATATCTGGCAGGGGCAACTGTTTTCGGCAGCACAAGATTTTGGGATTTCAGGGGACAATGCTGTCAGGGTGTGACAAAATTGGGGACATGCCTCTTGGGGGGATGTTAAAGAGAGGAACAAAACTGGGCAGCAGCAAAACTTGTTGGTGGAAATATTGGAGGGAGAAGAGAGTGTGAACTGAGGCGGGTATACGGAGTCTCAAATTGAATGACAAAATTCTAGGGTCAAATTTGCGGGGACATTCATATTTGGGGTGGGGATGGAATTTGGCAATTTTGTATGGAAAGAAAGAGGCAATGAGATGAGACACCGGGAGATGAAATAGAGAAAGAGATGGAGGGAAAGGAGATAGGGAGGGAAAGGGGAGGGAGAAAAAGATGGAAGGAAGGGAGAGAGAAAGATGAAGGGAAAGGAAAGAGAAATATGGAGGGAAAAGACAGAGAGAGAATGATGGGGGAAGGAACAAAAGGAGAGGGGTAGGGGGCAAAGAGCGGTTGCTAGTGAGAGAGAGAGAATGAAAAAATGATACAGAAGTTGACTGTGTGAGAGACAGAGACACAGGTGAGAGAAAGATACAAAGAGTGAGAAAGACCAAAAGGGTGACAAGAGGAGACACTTTGCGAGAAAGAGACAGAGACACAAAGGGAGAAGACAGAGAGAGAATGAAACAAAGAGAGACAAGAGTTGAGTGTGAGAGACAGTGACACAAGAGGGAGAGAGAAACGAGAGACAAAAGGAGAGACTTAGAGAGAAAGGCAGAGACACAAAGCAAGAAAACAGAGAGACAAGAAGAGGAGAAGTCAGTGAGAGACAGCCAGGAGTTCAGGAAAGATACTGAGTCTGCTCACCAGGGCTGCTTCAGGAAGAGAGTGGTACAAGTCTAAAACTAGTATTGAGATTCCAGCTGTACCCACACTGTCTCTCACATAGACACAGACAGCCAGAATGACTCTGACACCCACATCCTGGCTTCATCCACATAAAGAAAGGAAGTATGGCTGCCAAGACCAGTTTTGTAAACCGCAAGTTCTGTCATTCAAACTGCTCTCTCCTCCCAAATCCCAGCTATCCAATTAGTTCCCAGCTGTCTCTGCCTGGAACACACATCCTCCAGATATGGAACAAACCAAGAAGCTTCTTCGTGAGGTTAGAGGCTGGAGGTGGGGTGGGGGGCGGGGACCGTGGGAGGATGGGTTAGAGAAAGCAGCAACCCAAAAGTTGAGTCCAATGTCTCCTGATTGTTCCTTCCTTGCTCCGCCACACACACTTACACAAACTTTCTCTCACACACACAAATTGGCCCCAGACTTAAAATCCACACAGACAAAGCTGCAGTTTCAAACCGGCTATAAAACACTTTTATCCAGACAAAGGAACAGAACCTTCTGCAGCCAGGGGCACAATTTTTTCCCACAGGTGAGCACAGTATTTTCACACAGACTAACACAAGGTGTGAGTGGGACTAAGTAACCATTAATGATGGGGAGTTTACTTTTAATTAGTTTCTGAGAATGAACATCAATCCATTTCACAGATGAACATCAGGGGATTACATGGATCTGTTGTACGAGTGGAAGTTTGTTCGTTGTACAAATAATCATGAGTTTATTAAACACATTCAACTCTTTCCTGACAATAGAGCGAGGGACATCACAGTATTGTCCCACTTTCCCATTGATATTTCGTTAGTAAAAACTGGGAATTATCTGATTGACACAAACTGTGTTAAAGATGGTTAAACTCAGGGCAGTGTCAGTTACTGCACACACTCTGTATGGGTGTGCTGTGTTTCTGTATGTATGTGTGTGTTAGTGTCTGTACATATGCATGTATGTACTTATTAGAGTAAGATTGGGGCTGGTCAAGGACAGTAGTGGGAAGTTGTGCGTGGAGTCCGAAGAGATAGGAGAGGTGCTAAATGAATATTTTTCGTCAGTATTCACACAGGAAAAAGACAATGTAGTCAAGGAGAATACTGAGATACAGTCGATTAGACTAGACGAGATTGCGGTTCATAAGGAGGAGGTGTTAGCAATTCTGGAAGGTGTGAAAATAGATAAGTCCCCTGGGCCGGATGGGATTTATCGTAGGATTCTCTGGGAAGCTAGAGAGGAGATTGCAGAGCCTTTGGCTTTGATCTTTATGTCGTCATTGTCTTCAGGAATAGTGCCAGAAGACTGGAGACTAGCAAATGTTGTCCCCTTGTTCAAGAAGGGGAGTAGAGACAACCCTGGTAATTATAGACCAGTGAGCCTTACTTCAGTTGTGGGTAAAGTGTTGGAAAGGATTATAAGAGATAGGATTTATAATCATCGAGAAAGGAATAATTTGATTAGGGATAGTCAACACGGTTTTGTGAAGGGTAGGTCGTGCCTCACAAACCTTATTGAGTTCTTTGAGAAGGTGACCAAACAGGTGGATGAGGGTAAAGCGGTTGATGTGGTGTATATGGATTTCAGTAAAGCGTTTGATAAGGTTCCCCATGGTAGGCTATTG
>NW_025978680.1:0-6412 GCF_021869965.1 Rhincodon typus | reverse complement strand
TTATCTCTGATTTAACTGGAGCACTGTTTCTGAGCAACACGCTTTACGGAAGGGTGTAAAAGGCATTCAAGAGTGTGTGGAAAAGATTCATAAAAATGGTTCCAAGCATGTGAGACCTCAGTTACGTTGAGAGATTGGAGAAGTTGGGATTGGTCCTCTTGGAGACGAGAGAGTTAAGAGGACATTCAATCGAAGTGTTCAAAATCATAAGCGGTCTGGACAGAGAAGACGGGGAGAAACTGTTCCATTTAGTAGAAGGATCAAAAACAAGTGAGCACAGATATAAGGTAATTGCTGAAAGAAGCAACGGAGACCTGAAAAATGTGCATGCAGTAAGTAGTTGGGATGGCTGAGTGGTTAGTCCTGCTGGCACACAGCGCCAGTGACCCGGATTCAATTTCAACCTCGGGTGGCTGTGTAGAGTTTGCACATTCTCCCTATGTCTGCATGGGTTTCCACTGGGTGCTGCAGTTTCCTCCCACGGTCCATAGATGTGCAGGTTACGTGGATTGGCCATGATAAAATTTTCTGTAGTGTTTAGGGATGTACAGGTTAGATGGATCAGCCATGGTAAATGCGGGTATTTTTTAGTTTTATTTGTGGGATATGGGTGTTGCTGGCTGGGCCAGCATTTCTTGCCCATCCCTAGTTGCCCTTGAGAAGGTGGTGGTGAGCTGCCTTCTTGAACCGCTGGAGTCCACCTGCTGTGGGTTGACCCACAATACCATTGGGGAGGGAATTCCAGGATTTTGACCCAGCAACGGTGAAGGAACAGCATTATATTTCCAAGGATGGTGAGTGACTTGGGAGGGGGTGGTATCTTGAAGGTGATGGTGTTCCCATGTATCTGCTGCCCTTGTCCTTCTAGATGGAAGTGGTCGTGGGTTTGGAAGGTGCTGTCTGAGGATCTTTGGTGAATTTCTGCAGTGCATCTTGTAAATAGTACGCATTGCTGCTACTGCGCGTCGGTGGTCAAAGGAGTGGATGTTTGTGGATGCGGTGTCAATCAAGTGGGCTGTTTTGTCTTGGATGGTGTCGAGCTTCTTGAGTGTTATTGGGGCTGCATTCATCCAGGCAAGTGGGGAGTATTCCATCACACTCCTGACTTGTGCCTTGTAGATGATGGATAGGCTTTGGGAAGTCAGGAGGTGAGTTACTCGCCTACGGGGTTGGGTAGAGGGCTGGGTTTGGGTCGGATGTTCTTCAGTGGTCGGTGCAGACTCAATGGGCTGACCGGCTTCTTTCTGCACTGTAGGGACTGTATGATTCTCCCTGAGTATGTGGTGGAGGCAGGTTTAATGGAAGCAATTAAAAGGCAATTGTATTGTTTGTGGAAAACAATGAATGTATAGGTTGCTGAGGAGAAGGTGGGGGAGTGGCATAGTCAAGTAGCTTCTTCTGAGAGCCAGCACAAACATGGCAGACTGAATGGCCTCCTTCTGTGCTGTAACCATTCTGTGATGGATGTTTTAGGCTTCAGTATTGTTTGTCACGTAACGGTTAGACTCAGTTGCTGGGGAGAACACTGAAGAAGAGGAGCAGCATATTCTGATGTCAGCAAATGCTTGAGTTTGTCAGGGATTTTGCAGAAATTGAGCTCAGTAGCTCAGCAAGTTTAGCTATTGAGCAGGTTAACTCTGTACAGCAAGATGAGCTGCAGGGTCACAGAAGTGGGTGACATTTAGCAAGGTGAGGATATATAAATTGAGCAACTGATCATAGCCTGATCCTATCTCAGTGCCTGCTGGAAGTGTGTGTGTGTGTGAGAGAGAGAGCAGAGAGTGTGAAAGGTCGATGAGTAGACTTGAAGGCAGGCTACTCTTGTGATTCACTTGGCCTGTTGCTGACTGTCAGCCTTCAGTGTTCCACACAGCAGTGCTTTTAAAATAGATTTTGCAAAGACATAACAGTCCAACAAAGGACACGTGATCAATGGGAAGGCCTCAAAGACTTTTCAAGGATAATTGAATAAAACGTATGCAAGACGATTTGATTGGAGCCTTTTCAATCGGTGACTTGTAAAACTTTTCAAAACCTACCACAATCAATAAAAAAAACTAAAGAAATGGAGGAATTGTGCAGCAGTTTGAGAAGTTGCTGCAACAAGTTTAATGAAAATGAGTGGCTGCTATCTCTGGCAGAACTCTACACAGTGTTGTTTATCCCGAAAAAAAAATCTAACTTCTGTTCATAGATGGTGAAAGAAAATCCCTTGCATTTGTGTAGCACCTGTTATACCCTCAAGACTTTACATCTGCTGAAGTCCTTTAGAAGCAATGCTAACGGTTTTAATGCAGGAAACATGGCTGCTATTTTGTGCACAGCAAGCTCCCACAAATGGGTAGCAAGGCAATGACCAGATAATCTCTCTAAATGACATTGGTTGAGGGATGAATGTTGGCCAGCAGTCCAGGGAGGACTCCCTTACTCCTCTTTACAACAGTGCCACGGTATTTCATGTCGTGTTTGTGAGATGGAGCCTTGGTTTAACACCTTTATCTGAAAGATGGCACCTCTGACTGATCTGCACTGGCTTCTCACCGAGAACGTGCTCACAGAGCTACTGTGACAACCTGAAACTATTGTCTCACGGCTGAGTGGCCTGCAGCAGATTTCTTTAATCAAGAGGTGATTAGTGGTCGTGGCAATGGTACAGGGTTGAGACACTCAACCGGCGACTGCCTTTGATCAGACGAAAATTGAAGGGGGCACCTCTGCATCCCCTGCAAAGAGAGAAACATTTCAGGGCAAAGGTTATGTTTCCTGTTTTTTTTTTGGACGGTTTTAGGTGTGATTATGAGGCTCCTGGGGTTGAATAGCTTGTTGACATTTGCTGTTTAGGCTCAAGCGGGAAGAGTGGACAATGTGGAGGGCTGGAACTTGCAACTTTCCAAAAGGTGGGGGTGAAGAGCAAGAGTAAACAAAATCAGAGGCAACTGAGGGGCAAAATTTAGCATGTTTTTGGCTGCCCTCCCCCTCCCCCCTCCTGCCTTGTGTCTGTCTCTCTCTCTCTCTCTGCACCCCCCGCCCCCATCCCCATCCCCATCCCCATCCCCATCCCATTTTCCCACTGAAATTATTCAGCGAGTGAAGCGGCCCCTGACGAGAGCACCAAAAAGCAAGCAGACGCGCTGGAATTTTGCAAAAGCTGTTAGACTTAGACAAGAGAGATTTTTCAGCTCCAGGCAGGTCAGATTTCAGTGATAGTGCTTGGCCTGCTGTGTTCATCCAGCTCTACACCTTGTTATCTCAGATTTCAGTGAGCCTTTCAAATGAAATTGGAACAGCAGCGAATTGTGCAAATTTTCTTTCAGGGCAGCTTTCCCATGTTCCTGGTGTTTGCATCAGAAATACTTCTCAGTGGGAGTGCCGGGAAATGGTTGGGATTACTGGAATGCGATCAGATTTGCTTCTCATTTGGACTTGGCAGTGCAGTAGCCTTCAGTAATATTCACATTGGGCTGTGCTGCTTCAGTTTTCCACTCCTCCTCCTCCTCCTCCTCCTCTCTCTCTCTGCAAATTGCAGGAAAGGGACACACATTGATTCAGCTTTGCTCCGCCACTGTACAGACTTTAATTTGACTCGCTGACCCAGCCCAGCAAGAAGACAAATGCATTCATTGATGAAAATGAATGGCAAACAACGTGAAGTTATCTGATTGTATTGGGTCAGATGTTTTGAATTGCAGTGTTAAGTTGGACTTGTTGCAGCACTGTTATTAATACAGGGAAAATCTGGTTTTCCTCCAACTCTGGCCTTTTCTTCCTTTCCCACTGTCAACGCCTGTGCCTTCAGCTTTTGAGGCCCTTCACTCTAGAATCCCCTCCCGAAAACCTCTTTCCACCTCTTTTGTCCTTCCTTACTCTGCTATTCTATCCAGTGCTATAATGAATTCTCGGGATGCCTGGGTTGATGGTTACAACTGATTTTGTTAAATAGTAAAGCAGGCTTAAGGGGCCGAATGGCCAGCTCCTGCTCTTTGTTTGGCCTTTGGCCCAGACTTTGTCACGTTAAAGATTGGAGGAACTATGAAAAGCAATATTCTGCCACTGACCCTGGTCCATCACCATCCCTATTGCTCCACTCAGGTTGTGTCCCTCTCTTAAACGTACTTCACCAGCTCTTCTCTGGTCAGCGGCATCTCCTTTTCTCTCCTGGCAGTGCCTGCCTGGCTGCCACTCTGACTGGGCATACGTCCAGGAGGCAACATGTCCTTGTGTCCCAGCTCTCCGTCTGTTTGTCTGCCGTGAGGGGCCGCCCACTAGTCCAAAGTGTGGTAATTTGTCATTTGGAGATGTTGTCCAATGCTCAGGGCTTTTTGTACCCAACTCTGGTTGAAGAAGTTAGACTTGCCAGGTACCTTTGCTGTTGCCTTTCATTGTCTCATTGCAGATTGTGGTCTGTGATCATGTGAAGTTGCAGTGTTGATGGTGTGGAGCCAATGGTCAACCCATGCTGCTTCCTTGGAGACACCATTTACGTTGGCATTGCTGTCCTGGAGATGTTGCTCCCTAGTGGAATTGGTCAATGTTCTCCATGTTCTGCTACTCCATGGTAATAGGAGGAATGTTGTCGCCATCCACGGTCCTGGTCATCACGCAGATGATGTATGGACCAACTTTTGCCATTGCCACTTTTGAAGTGGTTGTGTCTTCGATTCCAGCCAGGCAATGCTATCGATGAAATCCTTTATCCTTTTAAGTGCAAGAGAAAACCTACTTCTTTGCCCAAGCATTTGCCCAAGCACCCAAACATCTGGTTGGTGTGACTCGATCTCAAATGTTATCCCACCAAACACTTGTGAAGTGCCTTTACATAGAATTTATATCACAGGAACAGGTCATTTGGCCCAACTGCCTGATGCTGTAATTTATGCTCCAAGCAAGCTTCCTGCAGCTCTGTTTTTAATCTCACGTTGTCAGTATGTCCTGCTGCTGCTTTTTTCCCCCCAACGTCCCATTAACTGAGTCGATGGTATTCACCTTAACTATTCCCTGTGGTAGCGAGTTCCACATTCCAAGCACTCTGAGTGAACCATTTTCTCAAAATTGGGTTTATCATTGACTACATCGTATTCATGAACCCTGACTGGATCTATGCAAATATCACGTTAACCCTCCTTAACTTCGAGGCTATCGAACCCCTCATGACCTTTGAGACCTCGGTCTATCGGACCATATCTCCGCTCCTCTATTTTGTTAGAAAGCTTGTTCAGCCTTCCCGCATGAGATGTAACCTCTCGCTCATCTGATCTCACCCGCATTAAACCCTTTCTGCCCACTCTCCAGTGCTTCGCTGTTTTCTTCTTTTTAAATTTGAAAGCCCTTTATTCCAAAGCCAAACTTTGCACATTGTGCATGCTGAAACGGTGGTATTCTCCCTCCCACTCGGTCAGGAGGGCTGACTCATTCATTCACAATCCATCCCGTGGAATTTTGACCGTAGCTGTTTTTCTTGTCTGCAGTACTGGGGAGGCACCTACCGGCCACCTCGTTTGTACAAGGGATTTCAAAGTGTGGCCCTCCCAGGTCATTTTAAACTGTGGCTCCATGTGTAGGACGGTGCCTGTCCATATTCCGATCCTTATATGACCTCAGCCCTCCTTCCTTCCCCTGTGAACTCGGTCTTGCCTCTCTTACATTCCACACTTTCTTGCCTTTCCCAGTGATGTCTCTGGCTTCAAACTCCAGAATTCGCTCCATAAACCTCGTTAAAATGCCTTGACGCATATCCTGATGGTGGTTCCTGTTGCCTCAGTGTCTAATCTTGCACGAGAACTCTCCTGTAATAAGGTGCTATATAAACGCAAGGTTCACTTGTTTTTGAATTCTCGCCCGCATTTAACGTTTCTCTATGTCTTCCTATAAAGGTGTTGTAACTAGCTCCAGTCTGCTGCCTTGTTTGGTCTGAGGGTTTAGGTGCTTGTGTAGACAATTTGACCGAGGTGGAATCAGCTTAGTTTGATCCTCAATCAGATCCTTAGTCTGATCCTTACCCACAGTCCAGTTCAGATTGTTGGATGTTCCTCTCTTTCATTCTCTTACACTACCCCCAACTTCTTTTGATCTCCCACCCATCTTTTTTCTCTTTCTCTCCCCTCCCTCTCTTTTCTCGATCTCCCAAACCCCCCACTGTTTTTCTCTCTCCCACCCCCTCTTCTCTTTTTTCCTCTCTCCCCCACGCCTTCTCTTTTTTTTCTCTCTTGCCCACATCCTCCTTTTTTTTTCTGTCTTACCCACCCCCCTTCTCTTTCTCTCTCTTGCCCACCCCCTCTTCTCTTTTTCTCTCTTGCCCACCCCCTCTTCCCTTTTTCTGTCTCGCCCAACCCCTCTTCCCTTTTTTCTGTCTCGCCCACCCCCTCTTCTCTTTTTCTCTCTCGCCCGCCCCCTCTTCTCTTCTTTTTCTCTCTCG
>NW_025978679.1:0-6412 GCF_021869965.1 Rhincodon typus | reverse complement strand
TGTTATCTTATAAATGCAAGGTGTTGTGCATCATGGGAACTATTTTGTCTGTGATCATTGGCGTTCCTTCCTCCAGTTCCTTCCAGTACTTCCTTTTGCCGACAGGTTTCTTGAAGAATTGCATCCCTTCATACAGGAGCTTCCTCCAAGTCAGTTATTTTTTCTGAACAAGGATCTCCCACATGTTGACATCCATGTAGCATTTCTGTTTATACTCTTCCTTGGAAATGACACTTTTGTGATTTTCCAAAATTGGGGATAGGGAGGACAGTACACTTCTTGAACACAAAGCCAAATGTTACTCAGTAACCAATTTCGTAGACAGAGCCCAGAGACTTTTGTTTTTGTATTTGGCCTAGGTTTTTGTAACTCCACGACAGAATGCTGCAGGGACAAAAATCATAAAGGATCACAGTTCATTTGCTTCAGGGGTTAGGATCCCGTAAAACTTATAGGGGGAGGTTGCAGTCAATCTGCAGGTGATGGGTAAGGTACATTTGCTTGGCCTTTTAAACTGTAGATTGTAGAAGCAAAGAGCAAGATGTTGGATTGTTTGTTGGACCTGATCTCAAGGTAGCAAAGATACAGGTAGAGGAAGCCTTGTGGGTTTTTAAAATGCAGGGTTACAATGATTTTATGGAATTATTAAATAAGAAACAGTGTGATTTCCAAAGACGTATGCGTTATGTACGGAGGCACATGCAGATTCCAGAACCAGCAAAGAAGTGGTTAATATCTTGGAAAAAAAAATGCTAGACTGCAGGTTAAGAGCAAGGGAATGGAATTTTTGGAAGGTCTGATGCAGGTACTGTGAATGGCTTCACCTGTACCATGTTCACTCCTTGCATCACAGGCTGTAGTGAATATAAGCTAAAAGATTTGCCACGGTGTAACAATACTATGGCTTTAAGAGGTGTATTTTGTCCTTTTGTTTCATGAAGAACATTTGAGACAGAGATGCTGAGCTGTCTGCTCAAAGACAATAAAATAAACTGCTTGCAAGATCTTGTGTTTTTTATTCCCCCCAAAGGTTGGAACAATAGAAGCAGCCTGAATGGGTGGGGTCAAGCTCCCACAAAACCAAGATTTTATTTTTAGCTTTCACCAGTTGCTGGGGTCTTGAAGCTGGATGTGAAAGCTCTTATTCCTCTCTCTGTTACAGATAAAAGCTGGGGCTCTCTTCCTGCTGCTAGAATTGCAATTATTTTAGTGAATTTGCCTTTGCAAAGGGTGTGTTTCTGGGATGTTACTAAATTGGAACAGTTAATTAATAGTAGTTAATGTATATATTATTTTGTTAAGTATTTCAATAGAGTTACAGTTAAGTCAATTCTTTTCTTGTATTAAAAACTGAAAGAACTGCAGATGCTGTAAATCAGGAACAAAAACAAAGTTGCTGGAAAAGCTCAGCGGGTCTGGCAGTTCTGAGGAAGGGTCACTGGACCCGAAATGTTAACTCTGTTTTCTCCTTCACAGATGCTGCCAGACCTGCTGAGATTTTCCAGCAACTTTGTTTTTGTTCCTTTTCTTGTATTGTTATTTTGCTGTATTTTAACCGGTTTGTAATCGAATTGTATCTGGAACGCAATGCCTTACATTTACCTTTAAATAAGAAAAGGTTAGGGTGTAGGCTATCTTCTTAATATATTTTGAAGGGGTTTGGTCTGGTCCATAACAAAATGGGGGCTCTTGTCTGGATCAAAATATCTAATTACAGGTTGGGTTTAGGATTATTGAACTCAAAGACGTTGAAGTTTCTTTCATTTTGGGTGTTGAATTTTGTGGATTTAAATATGGAGTGCCTTGTTGTAATAATGGCTCTTTCAGTCACTAAGAGTTTCCTGAGGGTGGAAGAAGTCACTTTGGGAGTTTTACAGAGAGTGAGCAAGGTAAAGCTTATAGAATTGACAGACAAGCTGAAGTTGCCTTTGTCCGTGTGAAACAAGAGGTAATTGCAGCAATAGCTCAACATTTACAATTGCCAGAAATGCCATAGGAATCTTTGGAAATTCCTAAAATTCAATTGTAAATGAAGCAGCTTGAACACGAAAAGGAAATGTAACAGTTTGAATTACGATTGAAAGCAGAAGAAAAGCAGGAAGAGAGAATAGCCCTAGCAGAAGAAAAAGAAATGGAAAGGAAGACCCTAGCAGAAGTAAGGGAGAAAACAAGAGTTTTTGAACTTCAGAAGTTGGAATTGAAAACTCAAAAACAAATTAAAATGGCGAAGGTAGAGCTGTAACGTAGGAATAGTGAGGAGGACAGTGACGGAGCAAAACCCCATTGTAGCCAAAGGCCTGGTGGGGACCTGTTGTGGAAAAGACCCCATTCCCACAACATGCAGAACAGACCTGGTTTACAAAGTGCCATGCAATGACTGCTACAAACGTTACATTGGGTAGACAAGAAGAAAAGTAGCCATTAGAAAACACAAACATCAGCTAGCAGCAAACAGCACGATGAACTCTCCTTAATATCGGTACATTCAGACAATGAAAGCCATCAATTTAACTGGAACAAAGTAACCATAGTAGCCCAAGCCAAACATAAACATGCACAGGAATTCCTAGAAGCATGGTTCTCCACCCATACTTCAATCAACTAACATATAGAATTGGACCCGATATACAAACCCATACAGCTCAAAACCAGAAATAATAGTACTCACCATAACAGACCGGACAGTATAAATTCCAAGTGGAGTAGAATAACATCGCTTCATCGGAGGCTCCACTGATGATGTCACCTAGCATGGTGACGAATTATCTGAGCAAAAACAGGCCAGCATGGCAAGCAAGTCAACAACCTCAGTGAGAACTCATGTGGAAGAGCAGAGAGTTAAAACTGCAAGATTAGCAGCAGAAATGGCAGAAGATTACGAGTAGGTTCATAAATCAAAGTTAGGCTTCCAACAACAATTTCAGTCTGTGAGGGATAGAAATTGGAGAAAAGTAAAAAGGAAACCCATGAGGGGGAAAGAGAAGTGAAAAGGCTCAGGTATTTTCACTGTAATAAAGTAGGCCACATGAACTCACAGTGTTTGTGGTTTAGAAAAAACACTAGGAAGATGGATATGGGAGAACAGGATAAGCCAGTGAGTTTTGTTGAAGTGGTAAAGGAAAGCACAGTGGAAGCTAAAATTCTGCAAAAAAATGTACAACCTGGTCAGGGGTTGGTTGAGAAGAAAGTGCCAGATCTCTTTAAAGAATTCACTTGTGTGGGTGAGGTTTACTCATGTATGCCAGGAGGAGCAGGTAAAGAAATTAAGATTTTAAGTGATACAGGAGCAAGTCAATCTTTGATGGTGAGAAATGAGGAGATATGTGATTCAGAAGGAGTATTGCCAGACAAGGTGGTAATATGTGGAATTAATGGTGAGTAGAGCAGTGTTCCATTATATAAAGTGAGATTGGAGAGTCCGGTGAAGGGTGGTGAAGTGGTGGTAGGAGTAATACAGAAATTTTCCACTCCAGAAATACAGTTTATTCTTGGTAATGGTACAACTGGATCACAAATGGGAGTGATGCCTCCTCTGGTTGAAAAGCCAATGGAAAATCAGGCACTGAGGGTGTTTCAGAGCATATGTTCTGGGATTTTTCCTGACTGTGTGGTGACAAGGTCACAAAGCGACAAGTGGAAACAGGAGCAGAAATCAAAGAATGAAGATAAGGAAGTTGAAGTTAATTTATCAGAAACTATGTTCAATCAAATGTTTGAGAGAAAACAAGAACAGATGGAGGACAAAGTGGATATTTTTAGTTCAGAGGAATTAGCTGAATTACAACAGAAAGATGAAAACTGAAGCAGTTGTATCAAAAAGCATTCATAGAGAAAGAATCAGGGTGTATTCCAGAATGTTACTATCTTAAAAATGATGTTTTCATGAGGAAATGCAGACCATCACATATTCAGGTGGATGAGAAATGGGCAGAGGTTCACCAAGTTGTATTACCAGTGGGTTATAGAAAGGAGGTGTTGGGGTAACATATAAATTACCAGTAGGAGGTCTTTTGGGATGAAGGTAAACTCAAGCCAAAGTACAAAAACATTTTTTTTGACTTGGACTGCGTAAGGATGTGGTTGAATTTTGCCAGTCATGTCAAATATGTCAGGTAATTGAAAAATCTCAGGCAGTGATAAACCAACACACTTAATACCCATTCCCGCATTTGAGGAACATTTTACAAGAGTCTAAATTGATTGCGTAGGATCCCAACCTAAAACAATATGTGGGAATCAGTATTTGTTGACCATAATTATGTGTCTATTAGATTTCCAGAGACCATTCCATTACTGAGGTATCATGGCTAATAGGATTGTTGAAGAATTATTCAATGTTTTTTTACAAGATATGGAATAACCAAAAAATACAATCAGATCAAAGGATCAAATTTTATATCAAAATTATTCAAGGAAGTTATGGATTGCTTAGGAATAAAACGATTCAAATCCATTGTGTATCATCTAGAATCACAAAAACCATTAGAATAGTGGCAAGACCATGTTGAAGGCTTATAATCAAGACTATTCAGATGATTGGGAGAAAGGAATTCCAATTGTACATTTTGCAATTAGGGATGCACCAGATGAATCAACTAAATTCAGTCCATTTGAATTAGTTTTGGGGCAAGAGGTGAGAGGACCACTGAAATTAATTAAGGAGAAATTGGTGAGTCAGAGTTCAGAGACCACATATTTGGACAATCTGTCAAATTTTAGGGAAAGATTAAACAGAGAAGGTGAGTTGGCTAGACAGCATTTGTAAGTAGCACAGTATGTGATGAAGCAGGAAGTAGATTAGAAACCAAAAATTCATACTTTTGCTGGAGGAGATGAAGTATTACTACCAGTGTAGGAGCAGCTTTAGAGTCAAGGTTTAGTGGGCCTTAACAAATCAAAAGGAAATTGAGTGAGGTGGATTATTTGGTAGGAACACCAGATAGAAAGAAATCTCACAGGGTGTGTCATTGTAATATGCCCAAAAGGTATTTTGATAGGGAAGGAAAGCAAAAGGAGAATGTGTTACTGGTTACAACACAGAGTGAAGTACTAAGTTCAGACAATTCTAAATTGGACTTTCATCAAATTAAATTGGACAATGAGGAAGTTCTCAAAGATTGAGATATATTATTAAATTACCTCCCAGAGGAAAATTGAATTGACTTGAAAGAGTTATTAAGTTTGGAAGTAATAATCTAATTATGCATGATGTAGACATAGGAAATGCTGTTCCAATTAAGCAACATCTTTACAGACTTAATCCTTTAAAGTTAGCACATGTTCAAAAAGAGATTGAACATATGCTCAAAGACAATATAATCGAAGTGTGTTGTAGTGACTGGAGATCACCCATGGTAATGGTGTCAAAACCAAATGATACCCAAAGATTATGTGTGGACTATCCCAAACTCAATACAGTTACACAATCTGATTCATACCCTATTCCATGTTTGGAAGACTGTATTGAGAAAAATATTTTAAAAATCTAGAATTATGAGTATAATGAAAACCATGAATCCATTGTCGACTGTCAGAAAAACCCATCTGGTTCACTAATGTCCTTTAGGAAAGGAAACTGCCATCCTTACCTCGTCTGGCCTACGTGTGTCTCCAGACCCACAGCAATGTGGTTGGCTCTTAACTGCCCAGAGGGATGGGCAATAAATGCTGCCTGTGAATAAATAAAGAAAAAAAATGGTGAGACAAGCAACTTATATTTCAAAGTTGGACTTACTCAGAGGATATTGGCAGGTACCTTTTTCTGAAAGATCGAAAGAAATTTTGGCTTTTGTGCTGCCACATAGACTATACTAATTTAAAATCATGCCATGTATGGAAATGAGCCAGCCACATTTCAAACAGTAACCAATAAAGTCATTTCAGGATTAGCCAATTGTGCAGCATACGTCGACAATCTGAAGATTTTTAGTCACACATAGAAGGAACATTTGCAGCATCTATCGGAATTGTTTGATTGACTTTGGAAGGCAGGCTTCGTGATAAATCTGGCTGAAAGTGAGTTCACAAAATCCCAAGACACATTCCTGGCCCATGTTATTGGACAAATGTCCTCGTGGGATGTGAAGGCAAAGGTTACTGGGAAGTTTCTCATTGCCATCGACAAAGAGGGAAATACTATGATTCCTGGGAATGAATGGCTTTTATTGGAAGTTTGTACCAAATTTTAGCAGTGTGGTTACTCCACTGACTGACTTGTTGAAGAAGTGCAGAAAATTTCAGTGGATGGAGGATTGTCAGAAGGCATTTGACAGCCTGAAGGTGTAGAGCTGGATGAACACAGCAGGCCAAGCAGCATCAGAGGAGCAGGAAGGCTGATGTTTCGGGCCTCGACCCTTCTTCACCCCACTGCGAAGCCTCTTCTAAGGATGCCTACCTTGAAGAAGTTACCCAC
>NW_025978678.1:0-6413 GCF_021869965.1 Rhincodon typus | reverse complement strand
CACTGGGCCTGAGCTGCAGCCCCATCCACAGGAGGGAAAAACAGGGTGGGGACACTAAATGAATGATTTGATTTATTATTGTCACATGGACCTAGGTACAGTGAAAAGCTTTGCTCTGCGTGCAACACAGGTAGATGATACCATACAAAGTGTATAAGGGTATAAACACCATCTGTGCAAGATGTGTTGCAGTAACTCATCAAGTGGAAGCAAGTTAGAGCAAAGATCACTTGACTATGACACTCCACAATTATACAAATATATTTCTCTAAACATCTTTTTTATAAAAAGAATTTGGGTGCACTTTCATTTGCAATTAAAATTTACTCAAAATAATTTAAATTATAATTTCAGTACACACCAGTTTGTTAATTCTAGTCAGTGACTTAAATTATTTGCATTGCATACATTACGTTTAAATAGTACAGCTCTTCCAAGGATATACATGCACATGTCATTTGGTTGTTCATCTGGTATCTGGCCATTCCTGGGGTAATGTTCTATCACTGGGGAGTGCAATTCCTGCAGTAATGCTGTTACTGTGGTAACTGTTACTATTAATCCATTGCCCTTATTGGCGAATACTGGATGTCTCAGTCTGAGTGGTTATTCGTAACTCTGTGTAGTTGATGAAATCATATCTTCCCCATAAACTGTCTGCAGTGAAGGAGCAGACAAAACTTAGTCTTTCAAGTATGAGTGAGGTGACAACTACTCTCCACACGTTGCAAGTTACCATATTGGCTGACTCTTTTTGAGAGTGTTGAACTTGGTCAACTCACCTCACTGTTACCTTGGAATGACCCCCAGGTTGGAAACCGGGTAAAGGCATATTCCATAGAAACCAGCCACATACACCCATGGCTGATTGGCTCTCAAATGCTCACCTCTGGCAATGATTTAGCTGCCTTATCTACCAAATTTTAGCTTTATGTCATTTCACTTTGATTTTGTCATTCACTCCTACTATTACTTCTAGCATCAGTAGTTTTGTTGTTACTGGAAGTCTTCGTTGGGTATAGTAATGACATTAGTTGTTAGACTGGACAACTTTCCATGCCTTAAGTACTTATATTTCTCTACTCTAGGATTGCATTACATAAGTCTCTGCTGGATTTGCTTCATTTTTTCATATGATAACTGTGGGGATTTTCACTACTACCTAACCATTTACATTTGTATGGGGATAGTATGGCAGTGATGTGTGGTGCTAGGTTTCTCAGTTATTTATGAAATAACTGAATTCTTGACTCATGAATTGAGGGGCATTGTCATTCAAAGCAATGAGTAGAATGCTGTGCCACTGAAGTAAACTGTCAGCCTCACTGGTGGTGACTGACTTCAACTGGTCTAACTCCTACCAGTCAGGGGTCAATAGGGACAAGATTAATTAAAATGTTCTCCTTCTGCAGTAATCATTCTACCTGATACGGTTTCTTGGCTAAAACACCTCTCCTGAGTGTTTCCCAATATGTTAACCCATGTGACATATATCACAAAGACAGGGCTCTTGTTGAGACAGACATCTTGAAGTTTGCTAACAACACTATTTACATTGTCACAATATCTCAGACCTACACATACTCAGCATTCTGTGTTTACTATACAGTAATTACTGCTGCTGCTATAGCAATGGTTGCTGCAGACGAAGAGATTATCTTTATGGTGGAACATCACATGTCATACTGTCATCTGCCTTAAACATACACTGCCTCTCTGGTTTGGAATCTATATAATAATACAACATCCATCCTTTTTTCTTTTAGAGAATGGGAACCCTTTTCTGTTAAAGTACATGATACATATAGATATTTGGCAGAATCTTACAGGGGTCTAAGAGACATGGGCATTTGCAAGATTTGTGGCAGAATCAGGCAACAAATATGGTGAGGCCCATCTTGACAACAGAAGCAACACACGCCATCTTGTAGTTGCCAATTGACAGTCATTATTGATTCTTAAATATCTTGTTAACAGCCAAACTCACCTCACCAAATCCAGCCTCTCAACTTACCAAACTCGTCAAACAAGCCCAAAGTTGGGAAAACTCAGAAAGGAAACCAGAGTGAACACTTGGTCAAACTCACCTCACTGTTACCTTGGAATGACCCCCAGGTTGGAAACCGGGTAAAGACATCTCAGGCATATTCCATAGAAACCAGCCACATACACCCATGGCCATTGCCTATAAGAACCCTTATCGCACATCTCTGATCCATTTATAGGATGCTTCTTCACTTCAGTTCCAACAGCAACTGTCTGTAATGCTGCAGCAAGAACACTGTGCACTCAAGGACACACACCCAGATCATGGACTGGACCAGGCTGCAAGTCCAACCTCTTCACTCACTCTCTGAGTCTATCCTAGCCTCTATCTAACTGTGAGCCTAACTGGGTAGTTACAGAATCCCTGCCTCACATTGCCTTACCTTAACCTTTAGAGCTTTGGCCCTGAGCCCGATATGCCATGCTCATATTACTGCTGTATTTCTGTGCTGTTTAACACAGGTACACGACCAAGAAGTTTGTCATAGACATTGCAGACAATAGTGACAGTGGTAGAGCAAGAGCCTTGGTGGGAAGTGGGTACAATGGCAGAGGTAGTATGGTATCAGAGGGAAGATAACAGCATTAACACAAGCAAATTGGAGAAGAACATTGACTTTGTTCCTCCTGACAGCTTTAACTTCCTGAGTTAAACATGGATGGTGTGTCCTTCACTGAGAGTCTCCTCCTCTTTGTGTTGTATCCTTTTATGATTTTGCAATAGCTCCTTAAATAACTACAACAACATCTGTGCTAACATGTCCTTTAACCTAATTTCACAGTTCAATTCAGCCAATTCAGTCTTCATGCCCTCACAATTGATTACTTAACTTTAAAACATTAGTCCCAGGTCCTCTCTACTTTCTGTCAAGTTGAATGCAAACTTCAATCATATTATTATCACTACTGCCTAGCTGCTCCTTCGCTATGAGGTCAATAATTAATTAATTTTGTCTCATTGCACTCCTACCAGAACGAATATAGTTGGCTTTGTAATGTGCGGCTGCAAGAAACTATCCTGAAAACATTCTATAATCTCATTTTCCATTTGTCCAATTTATTAGAATTCAAGATGGCAGCACCAGCACAGTAGATAGTGTTCAGGCTCCTGAGCCTGTCCACTCTAGGCCGGTTGGACCTTTCTATCTCCTTTTTTATCTTTTTCTTTCTCTTTTTCTCTTTTCTTCATCTGACATCACTGGGAAGCTGGAGCGGTGTCAGCGGGGCATTGTCTGCAGCGACGGTGGTGCCTGGAGCAAGGACTGTTTGCTGCGGTAGGCCCAGAGAATGGACCCAGGGTCTCGGTGCATCTTTGGCTGCAGTGGTGATGGTGCCTGGAGTGGGGACTCCTGGCTGTGGTAGGCCCGGACCATAGACTAGGGGACGTGGCAGGTCTTTGGCTGCAGCCCTGACGGTGTCTGGACTGGGGACTCCTGGCTGCAGCAGCCCTAAAGCATGGGTTCGTGGCAGGGTCGTCATTGCTGTCCCCAGAGCAGAGACTCCTTGAAGCCCAGGACACCTTGCAGAGACTTCGCAGAAATCCTTAAGCTGTGTTTGAAGACTCCTTGTACAGAAGATGAACTCTATTTATGTAATTTCTTTTTTTATTCTTTTTGTAACTCAAAATGACACTGGATTGTGGTGACAAAACACTTTTTTCTATATCTTTCTAGATATATGTGACAATAAATAACTCACTCACTCAAATTAAAATCACAGATGATGATTGTTGTTTTGTTTTGCCTGTAATCTTCATTGCATATGTTGTGCTTTTCTTTCTCTCTATAGAATGATTGTCGGATTCCAACTTCAAACCAGTATCCATGGCTATGGAATTCCATATACTGTTGTAGAATGAATCATATATAGTTGATAGGTCATTCATGTAGTGATTAAATGGGCATTGTTTTGAATCATGTTAGGGAATGTTAATCAGTCACAAAGTTACAGGGACTGGCATTACATTGAGGTTTCTAAGTCCTCCTTTGAGGCCGCATCCCAACATGGACAAAAACCCAAAATCCAGAGGTGAAGGGAGAGTGATAGCCCTTGACATCAAGGCTATATTTGATCGAGTGTGGCATCGAGGACCCCAAGCAAAACTGGACTCAATGGAAATCAGGAAGGAAATGTCCCGCTGGCTTGAGTCATACCTAGCACATAGAAAGATGATTGTGGCTGCTGGAGGTCAGTCATCTCAGGTCCAGGACATCTCTGCAGGATGCCACCATGGCTCAGTGGTTGGCACTGCTGCCTCATTGTGCTAGGGACCCAGGTTCAATTACAGCCTGGGGTGACTGTCTGTGTGGAGTTTGCACGTTCTCCCTGTGTCTGCATGGGATTCTTCTGGGTGCTCCCACAGTCCAAAGGTGTGCAGGTTAAGTGGATTAGCCATGGGAAATGTGGTGTTACAGGGATAGGGTAGGGGGTGGGTCTGCGTGGGATGCTCTTTGGAGGGACAATGTGGACTCAATGGGCTAAATGGCCTGCTTCCGCACTGTAGGGATTCTATGCTTCTACTACCCTACCCTGGGGAAAAGACCTTGGCTTTCATCTTATCCATTCCCCTCTTGATTTTATAAACCTCTATAAGATCACCCCTTAGCCTCCAATATTCCAGGGAAAAAAGCCTCAGCCTATTCAGCTCCTCCCAATAGCTTAAACCCTCCAGTCCCAGCAACTATTTTCTGCACCCTCTCAAGTTTAACAACATCCTTCCGATAGAAGGGCAACCAGAATTTTATCCTAAAAATGGCCTCACAATTGCTCTGTACAACCTCAACATGATGTCCCAACTCCTATATTTAATGCACTGACCAATGAAGGCAGTGGTGCCAAATGCCTTCTTCACTACCCTGTCTACCTCTGACACCATTTTCAAGGGTCTAAGCACCTCCAACCCTAGGTCCCGTGTTCGGCAACACTGCCCAGGGCTACCATTAACTGCATGAGTCCTGCCCTCGTTTGCCTCACCAAAATGCAACACCTTTCATTTATCTAAATTAAACTTGATTTGCCAATCCTCAGCCCAATAGCCAATCTGATCAAGGTCTTGTTGTACTATGAAATAAACTTCTTCGCTATCCGCCATCCCACCAGTTTTGGTGTCATCTGCAAACTTACCAACCATGCCTCTTATATCTTCATTCAAGTCATTTACATAAATGATGAAAAGCAGTGGACCTAGCACTGATCCTTACGGCACACCGCTGGTCACAGGCCTCCAGTCCAGAAAGCAACCCTCTATCACCACACACTGTCTCCTACCATCAAGCCAATTTTGTAACCATGGATCCCATGTGATCTAACCTTAGTAAACAGTTTACCATGCAGAGCCTTGTCAAATGCCTTGCTAAAGTCCATAGAGACAACATCTACCACTCTGCCTTCATGAATGTTCTTTGTAATCTCTTCAAAAAAACTCAATCAACTTAGTGAGACACGATTTCCCACAAATAAAGCCATGTTGACTATCCCTAATCAGTTCTTGCCTTTCCAAATGCATGCATATCCTGTCTCTCAGAACAATTTACCCACTGCTGACATCGGGCTCACTAGTCTATAGTTCCCTGGCTTCTCCTTACAACCTTTCTTAAATAATGGCACAATATTAGCCAACCATTAGTTTTCCAGCACCCTCACTGGTGGCTGTTAATGATACAAATATCTCAGCAAGGGGCCTGGCAATCTCTTCCCTAGCTTCCTATAAAGTTCTTCTAAACACGTGATCATGTCCCAGGGATTTATCTACCTTTTTGCATTCTAAGACCTCCAGCACCTCCTCTTCTGTAATATGGACTCTTTTCAAGGCATCACAATTTATTTCCTCTAGCTTCCGTATCCCACTCCACAATAAATACTGACACAAAATATTTGTTTAGTATCTCATCAATTTCCTGTGGTTCCACACATAGACAGCTTTGTTGATCTTTGACGGGCCCTATTTTCTCTCTAGTTACTGTTTTGCCCTTAATGTAATGGACTGTGGTGGTTCAAGATGGTAGCTCATTGCTATCTTCTCAAGGGCAACTAGGGATGGGCAATAAATGCTGGCCCATTCAGCGATGTCCACATGCCTTGAATGAATGTTTAAAAAGCAGATGATGGAAATTGAACACAGCAGGCCAAGCAGCATCATAGGAGCAGAGAGGCTGACGTTTCGGGCCTAGACCCTTCATCAGAAAAGGGGGAGGGGAAGGGGGTTTTGAAATAAATAGGGAGAGAGTGGGAGGACGAGAGAGTTGCAGTGGGAGAGAGATCCCTTGAGGTTTGTCCGGAGGGAGGAGGGTAACTTCTTCAGGTTAGGCATCCTTAGAAGAGGCTTCGAAGTGGGGTTAAAATTGAATCAGAGATAGTAGGAACTGCAG
>NW_025978677.1:0-6414 GCF_021869965.1 Rhincodon typus | reverse complement strand
AGGCTGAGATTGATACAGTTGGGAAAAGGAGTAAGTCAAACAGTCAGGACAGGCAGGAACAAAGCAGAGCACGAGGTAGGACTGATAAATTAAACTGCATTTATTTCAATGCAAGAGGCCTAACAGGTAAGGCACATGAACTCAGGGCATGGTTGGGAACATGGGGCTGGGATATCATAGCAACTACAGAGACATGGCTCAGGATGGACAGGACTGGCAGCTTAATGTTCCAGGGTATAGATGCTATAGAAAAGATAGAAAGGGGATCAAGAGAGGACAAGGAGTGGCGTTTTTGATTAAGGATAACATTACTGCTGTATTTCGGGAGGATATTCCTCGGAATACATCCAAGGAAGTTACTTGGGTGGAACTGAGAAATAAGAAAGGGATGATTACTTTATTGGGATTATACCATAGACCCCCAGTAGTCAACAGGAAATTGAGAAACAAATTTGTAAGCAGGTCTCAGTAATATGTGAGAATAATAGGGTGGTAATGGCGGGTGATTTTAAATTTCCAAACCTAGACTGGGACTGCCATAGTGTTAAGGGCTTGGATGGAGAGGAATTTAACTGTGTACAAGAAAATTTTCTGATTCAGTATATGGACGTACCTACTACAGAAGGTGGAAAACTTGACCTACTCTTGGGAAATAAGGCAGGGCAGGTGACTGAGGTGTCAGTGGGGGAGCACTTTGGGGCCAGTGACCATAATTCTATTAGTTCTAAAATAGTGATAGAAAAGGATAGGCTGGATCTATGACCTAAGGTTCTAAATTCAAGGAAGGCCAATTTTGAAGGTATTAGGCAAGCACTTTCAAAAGTGAATTGGCGGTGGATATTCACACATAAAGGGACAGCTGGAAAATGGAAAGCATTTGAAAATTAGACAGCGAGAGTCCAGAGACAGTATGCTCCTGTTAGGGTGAAGGGTAAGGCTGGTAGGTGTAGAGAATGCTAGATAATAAGAGAAATTCAGGTATTGGTCAAGAAAAAGAAGGAAGCATATGTCAGGCAAGGACAGCAGAGGTCGAGCGAATCCCTGGAAAAGTATTAAGGCAGTAGGAATATACTTCAGAGGGAAATCAGGAGGGCAAAAAGGGGACATGAGATAGCTTTGGCAAATAGGGTTAAGGAAAATCCAAAGGGAATCTACAAATACATTCAAGACAAAAGGGTAATTAGGGAGAGAATAGTGCCCCTTAAATATCTGCAAGGCCACCTATGCGTGGACCTGCAGGAGATGGGGAGATTTTAAACGAGTATTCGGGTAAGGTCCCATAGAACTGGCAAATGGCTAATGTAATACTCCAGTTTAGGAAGGAAGGAGGCAGAAAATGAGAAATTATAGATTGGTTAGCCTGACCTGAATTGTTGGTAAAATTGTACCGTCCATTATTAAGGATGAGATTGAGGAGTACTTGGAATTGTGTGGTAGAATGGGACTACATCAAGGCAACATCATGTCTGACAGTCTGTTAAATTCTATGAGGGGGTAATGAGCAAGTTAGACAAAGCAGAGAGGATGTGATCAATTTATATATCCAGAAGATGTTTGTCAAATTGTCACACAGGAGGCTGCTCGATAAGAGAAGAGTGCATGGTGTTAGGGCAAGGTACTAATGTGGATAACGTTGGCTGACTGGCAGAAGGAAGAGACTGGGGATAAAGAGGTTTTTTTCAGGATGGCAGCTGATGACTAGTGATATTCTGTATTCTGGAATACAAAAGCAGCAATGATGTGCTGAGGATGTATGAGGCTCTGGTCAGACCACATTTGGAATATTGTGAGCAGTTTTGGGCCCAATATCAAAGAAAGGATGTGATGATGTTGGAGGATTCCCCTGGATAAAGGGCTGGTTATATTAGGAGCGGTTCTGTACTCGATGGAGTTTAAAAGGATGAGGGAGGTGTCTCATTAAAACTTACTGAGAGGCCTGGATACAGTGGACGTGGAGGAATGTTTCCACCAGCAGGAGAGAATAGAACCTGAAGGCACAGCCTCAGAGCGAAGGGATAACCCTTTCCAACTGAGCTGAGGAGGAATTTGTTCAGCCAGAGGATGGTGATTCTGTGGAACTCATTGCCACAGATGGCCGTGGAGGCCAAGTCATTGAATATATTTAAGACAGAGATAGATAGGTTCTTGATTGGTCAGGGAATCAAAGGATACAGGGAGAAGGCAGGAGAATGGGCCTGAGAAACATGCAAGCCATGATCAAATGGCGGAGTCGACCCGATGGGCCAAATGGCCTGATTCTGCTCCTGTATTTTATGGTTTTATGGTAAGTCAGTGTGGAACTGGGTGGAAGG
Source organism: Rhincodon typus (assembly GCF_021869965.1). Taxonomy (NCBI): domain Eukaryota; kingdom Metazoa; phylum Chordata; class Chondrichthyes; order Orectolobiformes; family Rhincodontidae; genus Rhincodon; species Rhincodon typus. The sequence goes on along the minus strand of NW_025978677.1, from coordinate 4,102 downwards.
TAAGTTATTTGGTTCATATGTCCATGAGCAGTTTGCTTTGTCCGAATATGACAAAGCAACTTGAGCCTTGTTACTGCTGTAGCAATCTTGGCAACTGGAAGGTATAACATCACAATGTTGAATTGTGACTTATATGTACTGGGAAGATTCTTGGGAACAAGGAGGTGAACCACAGAATATACATCCTCTGATCACCTTAATACTCACGATACACAAGAAACAGAATAGCTCTCGAACAGAAGAAAACCTTCAGCAGAAGCAAGAACAGTTCAACTAGTTCAGCTCCAGGCCAAATTTTCTGTCGGAGATACTGAGAGGCTGAAATGTTGTACATATGGAGAGGACGTTTCCCCCTCTGGAAGATTCTAGAACTGGGCTGGCACCAGGAGGGGCCCATTGCCAACAGAAATGAGGCAAAAGAATTTCTCACAGAGGATTGTGGGTGTGTGGAACCCTGCTTCCAGCACCTTTTCAGGAAGAGAGTTGTTGGCCATTTTTAAAACAAGTTGTTGTCAAAAAAGGGGGTGAAAAGTGATCAGGTGGAGGGGGCTATGGGTTTGAGGTCACAATCAGATCAGGCAGCAGCTTACTGAATAGCGGAACAGGATCTATGACCTTCTCCTGTTCCTAATTCATATCTTTACGTGTACATCTGAGAGGGAGAAAAACATGGGGGAAAGAGAGAGATAGAGAGAGAAAGAAAGAGAGAGAGGGAAACAGGGAGACGGGGCGAGGGAGAGACAGGGAGAAAGAGAGGGAGAAAAATAAAGAAAGGTGAAGAGAAGGAGACTTGGCCAGTGATAAATAGAGTGACATAAGCACAGGGAAGGACAAATAGAGAGACAAAGAGAGACAGACAGAGAGAGAAGGAGGCTCTGTCACTGATACAGACGGGCAGGTGGAAAGATCGATAGAGACAGTGAAAGACAAGAAAGAGGGAGACGGTAGAGTAGTGTGGCTGGGGGACAGAGTCATGGCGATTGACAACACAGAAAATGGCACTTCAATGCATTGCATCTGCACCAGTCAAAAACAAGCATCTCACTTTTCTAATCCCATTTCCCAGCACTTGGCCTATTGCCTTTTAGACCTTGGCATTACAAGTTCACATCTAAACACCTCTTCAATGTTCTGAAGGTTTCTGCCTCTCCCACCCTTACAGACAGTGAGTTCCAGATTCCCACCACCCTCCGGGTGAAAACAGCTGTTCCTCACATTTCCCCTAAGCCTCCTGCCCATTACCTTAAGTCTATGCCCCCAGTCACAGATTCGGAAATACCTCCACAGAGGCTAGTATTCTGTCACCAAGTCACCCTTTACTTACACATGAAATGTCCTTGACTGTAATGCCTCATACAGAGTTAGGCACCAAACAGTCAGAATCCCCAACACTCAACCTTTTTATGTCCTCGAGTCTTCTTTCCGTTATATCCTTGCAAATATTTAAACTTCTCTTTTGAAACCCAGTCGGAATCTTCAACACACTCTCACCTCTCTTGATGGTCATCCTTGCCTGGTTAATTCTTCCCATTTCCTTCTCTTCTTTCAGTTCGGTTCATTTCAGTAACATCTGTGATATTTCCATGAAGCAGAAACAAAAGTTGCAGGAAGCTCAGCAGGTCTGGCAGCATCTGGGAAGAAAAAAATCAGAGTTAATGTTTTGGGACCGGTGACCCTTCCTTAGAACGGACATTGGACCCAAAACGTTAACTGTATTTTTTGTTCCTGATTTACAGCATCCGCAGTTCTTTCAGTTTTTATATTTCCATGGAGGATGTGTACTTTGATTTGATTTATTGTGGTCACATGTACCTAAGTACAGTGAAAAGCTTTGTTTTGTGAGCAGTACAGGCAGATCAGAACAAACAAGGATATACAGATCAGAGGGTGCTTAGACAGAGAGAGGAATACAAGGTTACAGTTGCACAGGAGGTGCACAAAGTGAGATTACCTTTTGCAAGATCAGTATTATTTGAACTTAAAGAGATCCATTCAGCAGTCTCATAACGGCAGGGAGGAAGCTGTTCTTGAACCTATTGATGTATGTGTTCGAGCTTTTGTATCTTCTGCCCAACAAAAAAGGATTGGAAGAGAGCATTACCGGGGTGGGAAGGCAGCTTTTCCATAACAACAAGAAGTGTAAATGGTGTTCATAGATGGGAGTTTGGCTTCCGTGACAGTCTGGGCTGTGCACACAACTTTCTGTTGTTTCTGATGGTGCTGGGCAAAGCAGTTGATGTACCAAGCCATTATGCACCCGGATAGTGTACTTTCAATGGTGCATCTGTGGGAGTTGGTGAGGGTCCTTATGCACATACCGAATTTCTGAATTTGCCTGAGGAAAGAGGCGTTGTTGTGCTTTCGGGACAATTGCCTCTAGGACAGATTGTCGGTTATCGTCACTCCCAGGAACTTGACACTCCAGACCCTCTCTACCTCAGCTCCGCTGACGTAGATCGGGGTGTGTTCTCCTTTCTCCAGTTGCAGAGGGTAGAGCCAAGACCTAGGTCTTGGAGTTTTGAGATCAGTCTGGTATGGATTATGGTGTTGAAGGCGGAGCTGTAGTCGATGAGTAGGAGCCTGGTGTCCTTGTTATTCAGATGTTCCAGAGAAATGTGTAGGGCACGGGAAATGGTGTCTGCTATTGGCCTGTTTTTCCTCTCGGCAAATTGTAGGGGATTGAGGCAGGCTGGGAGACTGGAGTCGATGTGGGCAATGACCAGCCTCTCGAAGCACTTCATGATTATGGAGGTCAGAGCCACTGGGCAGTCGTCATTCAGGCACGTTGCATGTGTTTTCTTTGGTACTGGGATGATGGTCGTCTTCTACTTGAAACCGCCAGAAAGAAGCTCCCAGCACTTCAATGGAAGGAAGGCCAATGTTTGCAGCAAGCCTGCACTGTGCCCTTGTGTACCTTGTTCGAAGGATTCCATGTGATCTGCCAGCTTCTGTCCCAGCCTGATAACCTCGGACATTGGAAGGAAATGCCCAGGGCGCAGATTAACATGGTGCATAAAGCTTTTCAGCTGAAGCTTCAGTATTTGCGCTCAGTGTGCATTTTCACTTTGCTCATTACTTGCCTTTTCCATGGTAATGAAGAAAGAATTCTTGTTTGTACAGCCTTTATCATCTCAGGATACTCAAAGCTGTGTGCACAGTGCAGTCATGTTCACGTGGACAAGATGGCGAGGTCCCACAAACAGCAACTGAATGACTGGACAAACTTGTTTTGGTGATATGAGATGAATATTGAGCAGGACACCTGAGGGAATCTCTTCTGAGTCGGATCTTGTGGATCCACTTGGTCTGTTCCTGATGTGCCCTCCATATTGCCCACTGGTGTCAGATATGTTCCAGTATGACTGCCCTTTTGGTCATTTATCGTCTAATGATTATTTTGTCGTCTCTGTCTGAGTATAAATGTTTGTTCTGATAACCATCCTTTTTTTTTATTTGGCTGCTAATGGAAGGCAAGATTACCCATATGCCTCAGCAGCTGAGCCAGCACTGTATGGACAGTAGTGGGTTGTTCTTTCACTGTCCCTGAACAGTGCAAACTGGGGCTCTGCTCGGATCTGACCGGCTCAATCGGCAGAGACAGAAAGAAAGAGAGAGAGAGAGAGAGAGAACAGCTTTAGAAATAAAATACTAATTGCTCGACAATGAAAATTTCTCCTGTGACGTGATACATCAATATATCTGAGGAAAAATACTTTGGCGTAAGTTTTGATTGTCTTCACAGTGTGTGCTGTTTTGTTCATTCTGTGATACACGTAGACCCTGTCAATATTGAGTGGCACAAAGTATAGTTCCTCCTCTAAACCAGAAACACTCTCTCCATCTTGCTTTACTCCTTATTGACTCTCCTACCATTGCCCCTGTTTCCTCACTCTGTCCCGGTCCCAGAGGAACTGATGGCCAGTCATCTTGACCTCACACTGGGTGAAGGTTCATGTGAAGTGAGGCTGGTGTGTTGTAGCTTGGGCTCCAGCCTCAGGACCAGATGTAGGTGCCTGCTCTCTAATCTGCACATTGTTCTTTTTCCCTTCCTGATCACAGGCGTTTTAATATTGTTTAACAAGTTAATGATGTAAATACATCA
>NW_025978676.1:5213-6415 GCF_021869965.1 Rhincodon typus | reverse complement strand
GTCAGTGCTTAGGGAGCGCTGCGATGTCAGAGGGTCAGTGCTGAGGGCGCACCGCACTGGCGGAGGGTCAGTGCTGAGGGAGAACCGCACTGGCGGAGGGTCAGTGCTGAGGGAGCACCGCACTGTCGGAGGGTCAGTGCTGAGGGAGCGCCGCACTGTCGGAGGGTCAGTGCTGAGGGAGCGCCGCACTGTCGGAGGGTCAGTGCTGAGGGAGCGCCGCACTTTCGGAGGCTCAGTGCTGAGGGAGTGGGCACTATCGGAGGGTCAGTGCTGAGGGAGCACCGCACTGTCGGATGGTCAGTGCTGAGGGAGCGCCGCAATGAAGGAGGCTCAGTGCTGAGGGAGCGCCGCACTGTCGGCGGGTCAGTGCTCAGGAAGCGCCGCACTGTCGGGTGGGCAGTGCTGAGGGAGCGCCGCACTGTCAGGGATACCAGACTGAGGGAGTGCTTTGCTGTTGGAAGTTACCCACAGAGCCACCATGCCAGCCAAATTCTGAAATGTGGTAACAATCAAGGCTATGAGCCTAGTGCGGTAAAGAGAGATGAGTGTAGATGAGTGTAGAGTGTTGACAGAGACTGGATGGGCTGAAGGGCCTCTGTTGTGCACTATGTCTCTGTGACAGTGAACAGAGTGAGAGAGAAAAAAAGAACTTTACTGGATTAGCAATGCTTTAGGAAACCACAGAGCTCATAGCTCCTGCTTCAGAGATTTATAGTGTGAGAGGGAGAGAACAGGAAACTGGGACAACATGTGTTGTTACTTCAGAGACCCACACTGACATGATGGACTGAATGACGTCTTTTACATTCTATCATTTGGTGTTTCACCACTTGGGAACACCTTCTGCTTGATAACTGATGGGGAAGGGGGAGTTTCAGAACAATCACCACATTTATAGACAGTAACCCTTTAGAGACTTCATTCCTGCTTGAGACAGAACTTATAAGTTTTGATGCCATGTCATCCGTCCGTGATAGCAAACAGCGTATGGGAATATGTGAAACATTGTCATTCCCTTTCGCTCAGGATGATGTTCCACAGCCCCATACATTCAGTTTCAGACTACATCTCTCTATCGGAGGTATGTGATCAGAAGAAACAAGATTATTCTCTCAGCACTGACCCTCCGACAGAGCGGCGCTCTCTCAGCACTGACCCTCCGACAGTGCGGCTCTCCCTCAGCACTGACCCTCCGACAGTGC
>NW_025978676.1:0-5203 GCF_021869965.1 Rhincodon typus | reverse complement strand
CGGCGCTCCCTCAGTACTGACCCTCTGACAGTGCAGCGCTCCCTCAGCACTGACCCTCTGACAGTGCGGCGCTCCCTCAGCACTGACCCCCTGACAGTGCGGAACTCACTCCGCACTGAATGTCATAAAACTTTAACATGTCAATTATCTCATCAGTTATCACCATAGACATCTGACTTGGTGCTCAACTAAAGTCACTGGCCTTCTCACAATTGATACCTTTATTTCACTGTTCCAAGTGACTTTCTGACCACTAAAAACAAGATTACTTTCACAGAACTGAACTCCTACCTCTGTTTTATCTCTGCTTCGAAATCCAACTTACAGTCTGGATGAAACACATTTTCCTGACAAAACCTCCTGTGGACAAGCACCCAAGATCCTGCTGTACCTCTGGGCTTTCGAGTGTCCTCTCACTCGTTGACTATGCCCATATCTTGTTCTTTTTCCCACAGTGCAGCATCTCACGTTTGTCAGGGTTAAATTCCATGTCCCACCCATCTGCCCATGCGACCACTCCGATTATAATCCTCCTGCATCCTTACACCTTTCTCCCCACTGTCCACAACCACTTTAGTGTGGAAAGGGGCTCTATGGCCCACTGAGTACACACTGACTGCTCAAAGAGCATCCTACACAGACCCACCATCCCTACTCTCTCCTTTCATTCCCCATGACTAATCGACACAAACTTCACACCCCTGGACACTATGGATAATTTAGTACTGCCATTCCACCCTAAACTGCACATCTTTGGATTGTGGGAGAAAACCAGAGCACCCGGCAGAATCCCACACGGTCACGGGGAAGAACGTAAAACACCACAAAGACAGTTGCCTGAAGCTGGAATTGAACCCAGGTCCCTGGTTCAGTGAGGCAGCAGTGCTAACCACTGAGCCGCTGTACCACCCAAATTCTGGCTCATGTCACTGAGTCATGTATCACCTTGTCAAAGACCTTGCCAAGTCCATGTTGAAAGAGATCTTCTTCAATTGGAAACTTGAACTAAGGAGCATCCAGCCTTTTTCCAGTGTCCTCCTGTGTCCTGCTGAGCCAATACATGATGCAAAGTCACAATGGACTTTTCTTTCTCTTGGTCTACAGTACATTTCCAAACGACTAGAAGATATAGGAGCAGAATTAGGCCATTCGGCCAATCATATCTGCTCCACTTTCGATCATGGCAGATATGTTTGTTAACTCCATTTTTGCTAAGGTTGCAGATTACTCAGAGATACACGGATGGACAGGTGGCGTTGAGGTAGCAGGGAGGCTGTTGTTTTATTGAGATTTGTCTCTTGAATAAACTTTAGAATTATAAAACCTAGGTACTAAGTTAGTCTGGAGCAGTTTTTTTTCAGAGAGTCAAGACTGCTATTTTCTGAGTGTGTGCATTGTTAAGTTGTAACAATAGCCTTTCGTACAGCAATGTGCTCCTCCTAACAATTGAATTGAAAATGATCTCTTTTAACATGGCCTTGAATGTATGGGATCAGGGAATTATATCAGCACCGCATGAGGAATACTTAATACAGGGAAATCATGGCGAACAAATTTGAATGAATTTTTTGAGGAGGTGACTGGGTGTTTCGATGAGGGTCGAGCAGTTGGTGTAGTTTATATGGATTTCAGCAAGGCCTCACATGGGAAATTGATATAGAAAGTAATAGCTCATAATATCCAGGATAACCTGACAAGATGGATCCGAAATTGACTTTTTGAAAAATTCATTCACGGGATGTGAGCATCGCTGGCCAGGCAGCATTTCGTGCTCATCCCTTATTGCCCAGAGGGCAGTTAAGAGTCAACCACATTGCTGTGTGTCTGGAGTCACATATAGGCCAGGACAGGTAAGGATGGCAGTTTCCTTCCCTCAAGGGCATTAGTGAACCAGTGCGTTTTCCCCCCCTCACCATCGGCCATAGATTTATGATCATCATCAGACTCTTAATTCCAGCTATTTATTGAAATCGAATTGCACCAGATGCCATGGCAGGATTCGAACCTGGGTCCCCAGAACTTTACAACAACAACAAAAACAAAGTTGCTGGTAAAGCTCAGCAGGTCTGGCAGCATTTGTGAAGGAGAAAACAGAGTTAACGTTTCAGGTCTGATGACCCTTCCTCAGAACTGATGGTGGCTGGGAAAACATCAGTTTATATGCAGAATTTTATCTGGGTCTCTGGGTTAACAGTCCAGTGATAATACAACGAGGCCATTGCCTTCCCTAGTGACTTAGTGACAGGAGACAGATTTTCGGTTACACAGTGGCTAACACTGCTACCTCACAGAAGCAGGGACTTGTGTTCAAATCCGGCCTCGGGCAACTTTCTGTGTGGAGTTTTACGTTCTCCCTGTGTCTGTGTAGGTTTTTGCTGGGTACTCACCCACAGTTGGACGTGCAATTTAGTTGGATTGGCGATGCTAAATTGCCCCTTGTGTTCCAGGAATGTGAACGTTAGGCAGATTAGCCATGGGAAATGCTGGGATAGGGTTGGGACGATGAGTCTTGGTAGAATGATCTTTGGGGGAATTGATGTGCATTTGTTGTGCCAAATGGCCTATTTCCACACTGTAGGGGCTCCATTCTAGGCAGAGGGGGGTTGGGACAAGGCTGTTTGTGTGACAGGAGCCTGGTGAGCTGTGATGTACCACTGGGATCAGTGCTGTGTCCCTCACAGTTTGTCATACATAAAAAAGATGTAGATGAGAATGCTGGTGTGGGACTGAGGAGTAAGTTTGCAGAAGACAATGACTGATGGGTGGTGGGCAGTGAGGAGGAAGGTGCAAGCTTAAAGGAGGATTATAATCGGTTTGGTCGGATGGGCAGATGGGTGGGAGATGGAATTTAAACCTGATAAATGTGAGATGATGCACTGTGGGAAAAGGAACAAGACGTGGGGACAGTCAATGAATTAGACGAAACTCAGAAGCTCAGAAGAACAGAAGGATCTTGGGATGCTTGTCCATAAGAGGTTTTGTGAGAAAAAAGTATGTTCACCCAGAGGGAAGTGGGGGTCTGGGAAGTGCTGCCTGGGAAGGTGCTTGAGGTGGGAAACCTTCCACTATATCAGAAGCATTTGGATTAGCACTTGAAGTGTGGTAATAATCAAGGCTATGGGCCTAATGCGGGAAAAACGGACAAGTGCAGACATGTTAGCACCGACTGGATGGGCTGAAGGGCTGTTGGTGTGCTCTATATCTCTGTGACAGTGAACAAGGAGAGAGTGAAAGCGAACTTTTCTGGGTTAGCTAGGGTTTAGAGAACCATAGAGTTGGCGGCTCCTACTTCAGATATTTATATTGTGAGAGGGAGAGAACAGAAAACTGGGACGACATGTCTTGTTCCTTCCCCTAACTCATTGGGATTGAGACAATACGATCTCCTTTCATGATGACAATTCGTGTGAGGGAAGATTTAAAAGATGTTATTGCTTTTCTCACAGGCCAATGTCCCATAACCACCACCCCATGGATTTCAGCCTCTCTCTCTCTGACTGGAGTCTGTGGTCAGAACAAACGAGATTATTCCATCAATCCTCCTACAGTGCGGCGTTCCCTCAGCACTGACCCTCCGACAGTGCGTCGCTCCCTCAGCACTGACCCTCCGACAGTGCGGTGCTCCCTCAGCACTGACCCTCCGACAGTGCGGCACTCCCTCAGCACTGACCCTCCAACAGTACGGTGCTCCCTCAGTACTGACCCTCCGACAGTGCGGTGCTCCCTAAGCACTGACCCTCTGACAGCGCGGCACTCACTCAGCACTCTATGTCATAAAACTTTAACATGTCAAATATCCCATCATTTATCGCCACAGACATTTGACTAGGTACTCAACTAAAGTCACTGGCCTTCTCGAAAATGATATCTTCATTTTACTGGTCCAAGTGACTTTCTGACCACTAAAAACAAGATTTCTTTCACAAAACTGAACTCCTACCTCTGTTTAATCTCTACTTCGAAATACAACTTACAATCGATAATATGTGAGACATCACTATCCCTGTATTCAGATAGAAGCTGGTGTCTTTCAGGGCAGTCAGCAAAGATCAATCGTTATTTGGATCCATCTGGTCATACTCCCAAAATTGAAAGAATCAATGACCACAAGAAAATGCTACAAGATTATTTTATTCAATATTGTGGGATGCAGTTACAGCCAAAGAGCCCAGCCCCTTAGCATTAGGGTATTCCAAGTGCAGCTTGCCATGTTAGAGGAGCTGGTCAGATCTTCAAATGACCTTTGAGGAGGAGAGCTGTTCTGGAGCCCAGAGATGGGGTTGGTGGGGGAGATGGGGATGGTGGGGTATGGGGGAGGTGGCTTTGCACAGACCAAGAAGCCTTTTCTAGCTGGATGCGTTTTGTGTGAAGGGTGCATCAACTGGTTGAGTTTGAACCATTAATCCTGCATCGGCATTAAATGCAGAACGAGCATTTATTCCCTGGTTACTGACTGACCTGGAGAAGGTGGTGGTGAGCTGCCTTCTTAAACTGCTCGGGTCAGTTTGGGATAAGGAACAACTGTGAGGCAGGCAGAGTTCAGTGGTCTGGATGAAATGGCAGGGAACAGGCAGGGAATTTCTTTACAGACAGCATTGAAGCATGAGCAGAGGGAGATATAGCAATGCTGTGAGGCTCTCCTAGAAGTACTCAATCTCATCAAACAGTGTCTTGCCCGTTTGGAGGTTTTCCAGAGACAGTTTCTCATCAGAACGAGGCAGTGGCTGGTACACCCGCATGTGTATGTAATCGTCAGCTTCCCCAACCACAACCTTCAAAATAAAAACACACCCATGAGTTTACAAAGAACATTTCTCACAGCTGCCCCCGAGAGCATGTAACACAATACCTCACTGACACTTCTTTGACAGTCCAGCAGTCAGTACTGACTCTCCAACAATGAAGTGCTACCTCAGCACTGCAACTTCAGCACCGATAAACATCTCTCCCTCTCTCTCTCTCTGTCACCTCCTCCTGCCACGACAATTCCCAGTTGCCTCTGAGCTCCTCCATTCCAACAATCTCTCTTGTCCTTCGTTGGGGAGTATTACAGAAAGCTGTGAACACATGTTCCCAAGGAATGTATTCCCAGAACATTAGACATTTATTCATTGAGGGAACAGAGAAACTGAATGCAATAGATTGCAACCATTTTCAAACACTGAGCTTAGTGAGTTTTCACAGTGAAACAATCTCCATATTT